>NW_003852421.1:5109455-5112662 GCF_000181295.1 Otolemur garnettii | reverse complement strand
TTTCACTTGCAGATGCAAAATAATGATATTCTATTTTTCTGTCTTTATTTCTTAGCTATAATATTTCTACAAAGAGAAATTTTTGGTATTTTGGTTTCTGTAAGATACAGTTCACATAGAATAATCAAGAAAAAATATGTTGTTTTCTTTATCTGTTCCCTACATGTTTCATTGTTCAAAATTATGATTTGGACCTCTAGTATCCTCCAAAGGTGACTAATGAGGGTTGTTTTGATTTTATTCTTACTTTTGTTTTTTAATGTAATTATGACTTCATATATTTAAAACAAACTCATGGAGCCAAGTGCAGTGGCTCACACCTGTAATCCTAGCATTCTGGGAGGCTGAGGTAGGTGGATTTCCTGAGCTCAGGAGTTTGAGACGAATAGAAGCAAGAACAAGACCCTGTCTCTTTCCTAAAAACAGAAGAAAACTAGCTGGGCATCATAATCGGTGCCCATAGTCCCAGCTACTCAAAAGTCTAAGGCAAGAGTATTGCTTGTACCCAGGAGTTTGAGGTTCCTGTGAGCTATGATGCTGTGGCATTCAACCCAGGGTGACAGAGGAAGACTCTGTCTAAAATAAAATAAAATAAAACAAATAAAATAACTCATGAATTGAAAATGTTTTAATCTACTGCAGTTACTATTAGTAACTCCCAAATGATCTTATCCTGTCCTGTGACACTTGTCCTTATTACTCTTAGATACCTCCTTTGCTTTCTGCTGTGACAAGATGGCCCGGGTTCATCTCCTGCCTAGAATATCCCTTCCTGGGTCTGGAATCAGCCAGTCTCCAAAGTGCTCTCATTCCTGTTTGTAGGAGATAATATTTAAACCAGAATCTGTGCTCATTGCTACTGATTGTCTGTAAAAATGTACATAGCATGTTGGTCCCAAAGTCAAATCTATGAGGAAAAGTAGAGTTACGAAAGTCTAGTTTCTATTCTTGCTCCCTATATACTGTCCCCTCCCTCACAGGTTTTTGGGGGTTTTTTTGTTTTGGTTTTTTGGGATTTTTTTGGTAAGTTTTTGGGCCAAGCAAAGTGGTACAATACTGTAGTCCTAGCTACTCAGAGGCTGAGTTGGAAGGAGTCCTTGAGCCTGGAAATTTATGTGTACCTGGGCAACATAGCGAGCCCCCTTCTCTAAAAAAGAAAAAAGAAAAGAAAAGAAAGGAAGAAAGAAAAAGAAAGGAAGGAAGGAAGGAAAGAAGGAAAGGAGGGAGAGAAGTAAAGTAAAGGAAAAAGGAAATGAAGAAAAAAAGAAGGAAGAAAAGAAGGAAAGAAAGAAGGAAAAAAGTTTTTGGTATATAACTTATTTTTAAAATAAAAGTAAAAATGTGTATCTATTTGATATTTGTATGAGCAACTTTATTCCATGAATGGTAGCATGCCGTAATCATTTCTCTGCCTTGCTTTCTCTTCATTCTACAGCAATCTATGGAGATGTTGGCATTTAGGAGAGTTTCTATTTTGTTCTGAGGTAATCTTTAGAACAATACCTTTGCATAACAATCTTAATCCTCTCTTCTTTTTGAATACTACCTATCAGTTACCGATTGTGAACAATAATGGAATTAACTAGTAATCTTTCTCCTTCCCTCCTGCTCCTTCAGCACCAATTTTGAACTTATAGCTTTATTCTTTCTAATTACTAGTAGTAAGGCAATCAGCAAGCTTATTCAACTTTCCATATACTGTTCCTCTTATATCCCACTTTTTGATAGTTATACAGTTTTGAGTTTTTAAAATTTAATTAATTTATTTTTAGAGAGAGGGTCTCAGCCTGTAGCCCAGGCTGGAATGCAATGGCGTGATCATTGCTCACTGAAACCTCCAATTCTGTGGCTCAAGCCATCATCCAGCCTCAGCCTCTGGAGTAGCTGGGCATGTGCCACCATGCCCAGCTAATGTTTTGTAGAGACGGGGTCTGACTATGTTGCCCGGACTGGTCTCAAACTCCTGGTCTTAAGCAATCTTCCTACCTCAGCCTCCCAAAGTGCTAGGATTACAGATATGAGCCACTGCAACCGGCTAGTTAGTTTCCACTGTGCAGAATATATAACCATTGCATAATATACACCCTCTATGTGTCAATCATTTAGTGATGGTACTGGAGATAAACATACAATCAATGCCTCTCCAGTGAAGAAGTCAAAACTCAATTTCCCAGCTTACCTTACAATCAGGACACAAACAAGTGATTAGGTTCTATTGATCAGGCACATACCATAAGGATTTTGATTCAGAACTGAGCTGTGAGAACAGGCTGTGTATGGAACTGTCATTTTTGCTGGGAGATGTGATGGTCAGCTTCCAGATGCAGTGGCGGCAGCAGGGAGCAATTTCCTAGTGATTGGAAGGCGATCCTCCTGATGAAAAAAAGCTATGGGTGTTTGTAGCAGCATCAGTTACAGAAAAGACCAAGAACTTCTGTTGCTCACGCTTTGCAGAAGTGACATCAGCAGCAGGGGTTTTCTAAGTCTGCCAATCTGCAGCTTGGTTTTAGATAATGTTATGGAATCAGCTTTGAGGCCGTTCTCCAGACTTTCTAAAACCATTGTGAACCTTCTAATATCTTGAAATATATTCTTCCTTTGCTTACATTAATCAAAGTAGATATTGTCATTTGCATGCAAAAGCCCTGATAGATACTGGGAACTACACATTTCCAGTTATCGTGAAGACTGAATGATGTAGCTTACACATTCGCACCTAACACACAATCGTGTTTAAGAAGTATTAATTTCCTTTTGAGTTCCTTGTGGAGGTGGATTATCGTACAGAGGCAGTCAAGCTAGATCTTATTGAAGCTTCTGAAATAAATCTGCATTCATTACAGATATATTCAATTCCCTTTGTTGGGGCATTGCCAAAGCCTAAGTGCTTTTTGGAATCTTTTTATTCTATAAAACTAGAAAAGATAATAAACTTTCTGTGCAGAATTGGCTATGTAATCTGTAGGGCCCAGTGCAAAATTAAAATGCAGGATTTCTTGTTTTAAAAAGTATTAGGAATTTCAAGACAGGAAAGGCATGGAAGCTTACACCTATAATCCCAACACTTTGGGAGGCTGAGGAAGGAGGATTACTTGAACACAGGAGTTCAAAACCAGCCTGGGCAATATACTGAGATCCTGTCTCTAAAAAAAAAAAAAAAAAGTTTTTTTTAAATCAGCAGGTGAAGGCTGCAGTGAGCTATGATGA
>NW_003852421.1:5081432-5109435 GCF_000181295.1 Otolemur garnettii | reverse complement strand
AAAAAAAAAAAAAAAAAGTTTTTTTTAAATCAGCAGGGAATAGTGGCATGTACTGTAGTCCCAGCTGTTCAGAGGCCTGAGGAAGGAGCATTATTTAAGCCCAAGAGTTGGAGGTTACAGTGAGCTATGATCATGCCACTGCACTCCATTTGGGACAACAGAGTAAAATCCTTTTTTTAGAAAGAAAAACAAAAACAAAAAGAGTATTTCAAGATGGTGACAGAAGAGCCTTAAACCAAGCACAGGGCTCTTCTAAGTGTAGGCCTTGGGTGGGTGGGGAGGTCACATATCCATGAAGCCAGCCCTGAGTAGGACAGGAATATCTGGGCCCTTCTTTCTAAGGCCAAACCTAAAATTCTGTTCAAAACATTACATTTATACAATGTGGTTGACCACATCAAAAGACCCTTTTGGTCAATGATACAGAATTACATTAGTAGTACAAAAATTTATGTTTACTGCAAGGCAAAATTATCAAAATAGCAAAAGATAGAACGTCAAAGTCAACAGGAACCACAGAGAATATCTAATCCAAGCTCATTGTTCAAACTTGAAAAAACTGAGACCCAGTGAAGTTAACTGTCTGTCTGGAGGGATGCACTAGTTAGAGCTAAATAGAGATTAGAACTTTGGCTGCTGAAATCAAGTGTAACTTTGTCTCATTTCATGTAGCACCATCACCCTTCCTTTTCATCTCGGAAGTGGTAGTGCAGTGTTCAACCAATTTTCTCTACATCTGCACATCTACAACAAAAAGGAGAATTATCAAGGAAGAAATGGAAATTATCAAGGAAGAAATGGAAATTCAGGGCAAAAACCTTCAGGACTCAAAGAGTTTTGAGAGAAGCTTATAACTTCATTAAAATAAACTCTATTTTTAACTACAAGATCTATCAGCAACAATTCAAATAAAAAATTAATAAATAAAATAGTGATTTTCCCACCCATTCATCTAATAATACTCCTTAAAAGTCATCACTTTTATCATTTGGTGAATATCCTTTCAGATATTTTATACTGGAATTCAAATCTCTTCTACCTTTAGGTCAAACCTTAGGTCAAACCTAATTCACTGGAATTAGGTGACTATGAGTTTAAAAAACTTTTTTTTATTATTTTATTTTATTTTTGAGACAGGGTCTCATTATGTTGCCCTAGATAGAGTGCCATGAGTCACAGCTCACAGCAACCTCAAACTCTTGGGCTTAAGCAATTCTCTTAGCCTCCCAAGTAGCTGGGACTACAGGCTCCCACCACAATGCCCAGCTATTTTGTTGTTGTTGTTGCAGTTGTCATTGTTGGTTAGCAGGCCCAGGTCAGTTTAGAACCCGCCAGCCTCGGTATGTGGCTGGCCACTGTAACTACTGTGCTATGGGCGCTGAGCCATAAAAAAATGTTTTATTACAAGCAAAAAGCATACCCCCAAACTGAAAATAGAGAATATAAATTTTCTCAGAGGACTGCCCTTTTTAGAAGTAGTAAAATAGTCGTTCATTTACCTGTGTATTGAAAGTAAAATAGATAACTAATGAATCACCATCTACTTATGTTAGAATTTCCTTTTTACTTTGTTATGTTGATTTGCCAACATTTTCTTTGCTTTATGTTTACTTCTATTGCCATAATTAGCTCATTAAATATTCTGGGGTAGGAAAGGTGTAACACAGTAACAACATTCCCCACTAAATTTCTATATTTCTGCTTCGGTGATGAATTACTTTGGAGCATTTCTTTCCTATTTCTCTCAAATACACATTTCGTTTATTTTTTCTTCAATGTCAAAAATATTTTTTCAGAAATCTTTTGTCAATATTCAAGGCCTCAACATATACTGCTAATAGCCTATTTTTAAAATACGAGAACATAGCAACTTGATGGAGAAGGGAAGTTATGTGCATTATTTATTTACAAGTACATACCAAAAACTACATAAAGTATATCATTATCTAGTATTGCAAATAAAGATCGTTAATACCATTACTGGCTGATTTGAGCTATCATTATTTGACTACTATCTAACATACCCACTGTCATATGAATAATCTTTAAATTAAATTTAACTCTACTGCTAGTATTGAGCTATAGATTCACAGTGGAAAAACTAGTTTTCCAATTCACCATTACAAAACAATTAAAATCCTCATGAATTACGCTACATGTTAGAAAATAATCATGGATTGTGAACTCTTTGCTATTCAATTTGATTATTCAAATTCACAAATTCATTAGCCAAACTATGGTAAATTTCAGTTCCACATATTTATAAATTCTCTTAGCCGGCCAAGCGAGTAAGTGGGTTAACTGGCTGCCAGCTCAAAAGCTTGGGGTTTAGAGAGCCTGTCTACAGCAGCCACCAAAGCCTGGGCCGGCGGCTCAGCTCGCTCTATTACGTACCCAAGTGTTCAAGAGTGGAAATTTGAAGTCACCTCTGGACCTGCCCACACCCTGCCTTCAGCCACGCCTCCTCCTTCGGCCACTCCTCCTGCGCGCTGGAGCGCCTTCCACGCCCCTCTACGTTCAGCCAATCGCCGGAGACGCTTGCGGGGGTGGGGTTTCGCTCCCCGCCAATGCAGGAGGTCCTTGCTATCCCGGTTCTGCCCCTGCCAGGAGCTACGGCCGGAAGATGGCGGCGGCCGCGGAGTTAACGCTGCTGGAAAAATCCCTGGGGCTGAATAAAGGGAATAAATATAGTGCTCAGGGCGAGCGACAGGTGAGAAGCTGGGGTCGCGGAGGGGAAGAGGCAGATGGGAGCGGGGCTAGCTGAGCGTGGGCGGGACTGGGCCTGGAGGTCGGCGAGGCGGGCGGAGTGAGGTGCGGCTTTCCAGCTTTCCACGTGTCTGCGCCGCGGAGCCGCCGGGTGACTCCAGGTTTCGGCCTCTGCCGCCCTTGTCGTTGAGGGTAGGAAGGGTCACCGGCTCAGGAAAGACTACGCCTGAACTTTACCTCCTGGGAAATTGTCGTCATCCCATTATGGGAAAACCAGTTGCGGGAGGACCCTCAAAGAGCTCTTGAATAAACTACACTGGAGGCCCCGCATTTACGTTCAGTGACTGTGTTTACACTAATTGCATCTTTCATCAACTTATTACGCAGTGACCTCGTGAAAGCAAAGGGATGCCAGGGAGCAGTGTGCTGGGCCTAGGTGATGAAGGCAAGCACCCTGGCTTTCCTCCGGGAGCTTGCTTCTTGGCCGAGTGGAACAAATGTTGCAGATATTTAAATTATAGTAGAGAAAATTGCCACGTCTGAGCGTAGATGGTTGAGAAAACACATAAAAGGGGTCTTGGCCCAATTTGTGGGACTCAGGGAAGGTTGTTCTGAGGCCCTGAGATCTCGAGTTCTTGTGTGCGACGCTCGGAGACTGAGGGAAAGTTCTGCCGTGAGATTGACTCGTGAGGGATAAGGACTCAGATTTCCCAGGGCTTTGAAGAACATTTGTGTATTTATAAGGATGGTTTTGCTGTGGAGACTGTGTAGTAGAGGAAGAAAATAGTCGTGGGAAGACTACTTTGGATATAATATACTTTTTTGCCCCTTTGAGGTTTTTTTCCAGATGACGTTTGGTTTTTATCTTTAATTTTTTTCTGTTGTCCATCCGTTCAGCTGGTAGTCCCCAGTTTTTTTTTCTATTTTTTAGGGAACATTGCCAAGATATATTGTCTAGTGTAAGAAACAGCCATTAGCAATTAAAGCCCAACAGAATACAGCGGACCACCTCTGTAGGTTGATCTAGACACGTACCAGATGTACATAGCAGTCCAGTGGGCCTAGTTCTTTATGGTGACCGCCTTCCTATTTTGACCAGTTTTTGGTAGCCCCTCAGTAGTCAACTTACAGAGGTTCTACTTTATGTACTGAAAAGAAAATATTGTTGAGGAGTGTAGAAGAGGAAGTTAATTCTGACTATAAAAATGAACTTACAAGAGGCCGGGGTGTGGTGGCTCATACCTGTAATCCTAGCATTCTGGGAAGCCAAGGCTGGTGGATTGCCTGAGCTCACAGGTTATTGACCCCACCTCCAAAAACAGCTGGCATTGTGGCCGGTGGCCATAGTCTCAGCTACTTGGGAGGCTGAGGCAAGAAAATCACTTGAGCCCTAGAGCCTGAGGTTGCTGTGAGCTATGATGTCATGGCACTCTACTGAGGGCAACAAAGTGAGACTCAAAAAAAAAAATGGACTTAGAAGCTTCGTGGCAAAGCTAGTATTTAAGGAACTAGGCTTTCAAAGATGTGTAAAACCAATAAATTATGAAAGATTAGAAAGTTTGGGGCAATGACTAAACGAATATGTTTGGTGATGCAATGCGAGGTCAACCCAGAATTATAGCTTGAGGCCCAACTGTGAGGGTTTCGGAGTTCAGGGTGTGGCTTTAGATTTATTTTTATGAAAACATTTTAGTAGTAGGCAGCTGTTTATGTGTATGGGGAAAGGGATGGAGTTATGTGATAAGATCAGCTATTTGTGGGGGAGCACAGCTCATAGCAGTGAGTCAGCAATAAGGCATTATGTACAGCATTACTGTTAATAATTAAAAAGTCGAAGTAGCCAAGACATCCATCTCTAGGAGAATGGTCCATTAAATTATGGTACATTGTCACATTGAAACACAATCATGTGTCACTTAACAGGTTCTGAGAAATGCATGGTTGTGCAGTATTGTCCTCTTATAAACATTATAGCATACTTACAGCCTTAAGGCTATTTGATACAATCCTTCTCTGGTCTACAAACTTGTAAAGCATGTTGCTCTACTGAATTCTTTAGGCAGTTGTAATACAATGGTATTTATTTAGCTAAATATATCTAAACATAGAAAAGGTAAGGTGTTAAAAGTGATTACTTTGGGGCGGGGCCTGTGGCTCAAAGGAGTAGGGCACCAGCCCCATATACCGGAGGTGGTGGATTCAAACCCAGCCCCTGCCAAAAAAAACTGTAAAAAAAAAAAAAAAAAAAAGGTGATTACTTTGTAGATCGTGGAACCTTTAAGATGAATGTGAATAGTGTGTCCTATGATTGTAGCTGCATAAGATACTTTAGGTGGTATGTAGAGAAAGGAGAATGGACAAGTCAATGGTACTTTATTCAAACCTTAACTCTGCTATTAATAACCAAGTGACCTTGTTTCTTTATCTGTAAAATGAGGATGAAATTACTCACCATTTCTTAGAAGATGTAATGATTAGATGAGAAGGTAACCGGGAATATTTTTAGTTAGTATGGAAGGGTTTGGGGTAATTTATTTTTACAAATAATTCTTTTTAGAGTTAATCGTCACTCATACTCTCTCAGCAATTGTCAGTCATTTTATTTTATTTTTTTCTCAAAGTATAACAGCCATTCAGAAAAGTACACAAATCATGATGTTACCACAAAGTAAACACACTCAGGTAACCATCTAGTCAAGAAATAGAACATTTATCAGCACTCCCAGAGGGTTTCATATTATTTTCTTTTGATACATTTTTTTAAAAAGAAGTTACTGATGATCTTAGAGGTTGATGGTTTCATCCGAGTGTAAAGGCAAAAGTGAAAATTGAGGGAGCTAAATAGTGAATGAGAAGTGGTAAGTGCCTTTTGTTACCTCCTTTTCCTTTTAAAATGTACGAAGTAACGAATCTGTGTCTATAGAATGTTCATCTCCGTATCTTTCTATATAGAGATAGATAGTTAGATATAGATATAGGGATGTATAGACTTTAGCTTATATAGAGGAAGGAAAATGGACGTCAAGCCAGTGGTACTTTACTCAGATATCCCTGCCTCAGGAACTTCGTTGAGTACTCCGTCTCAGCGAGGTGGGGCTCTTTGTTCCCTGTGCGGTCACAGCACCCTGTGCTTTTCCTTCATTACACTTGCCATAGTCAGTAATTGTAGTTTTGTTTGGCTTTTTTAATGTGGCCGCTGCTTTTCCTTCATACCACTTGTCGCACTCAGTAATTATAGTTTTATGTACTTACTAAATCCTGTTGCTACAGATGTGAGTACGAAAGTGCCCTGCAGAGTGTAGATCACTGTAAGGGTACAAGAATACTATGTCCTGGCTGAAAAGAACAGCAGTCCTCTGAAGAAAATAATAATTTTTGGTTGTTTGCTTGGGTCATTTAGATTGTGTACTTACTTTATTTGTGTACTTCCCATTGGACAGTACTTTAGGTTTTATTTTAAATTTCTCATGCTTTCTGCTTAGTTTTCATCAAGAAATCATGCTGAGCAATTTCTTATAAGCAAGTAAATCTGACCCTTTGTAGTCATAGGGGAAGCATAAAAATAAGTCACATTTATTCAAGTGTGTTCACTTTGCTAAAATGAAATATAAGTATTCTTGATTGAAATTATCATAGATTATTAGTTTCCATTTTCTCATAATGTACCTACACAATTATTAATTATTATAGTAAAGTTACACTTATTTTTGCAGTGTTATTACCAGTTTCATCATCAAGCATCTGTTATCAAATTGTAAGTTACATAACTGCTCTCTTCCTGACTTTCGTGTGTGTGATTTAGTATCTTAGTGTGAAACCCTGGAGTATTTGAAAAAATAGATGAGGAATTTAAGTTACTTAGAAATTAGCTACGATGGTCTTTGTTTTTTAAATTTATCCGAGGAACTTCTTTTTTCTTTTTTTAAGATTCCAGTTCTTCAAACAAACAATGGTCCAAGTCTAACAGGCTTGACGACAATAGCAGCTCATCTAGTCAAGCAGGCCAACAAAGAACACTTGCTGGGGAGCACTGCAGAAGAAAAAGCCATCGTTCAGCAGTGGTTAGAATACAGGGTCACCCGCGTAGACGGACACGCCAGTAAAGATGATATCCGCACTCTGTTGAAGGTACTGTGACTTCTCTTTCTATGTAGGCCAAAATGCTGAAATGCACTAAGCAGAAATCTCTGTCCCCTGAGAGTCACATGCTGCTGGCCTTCTGCCTTGTAGTTTGTACCTGTTATTACTTCCTGGAACAGACTATACCATCTCTACCATTCCCACTCTCAGATAAGACATTCCTGCCTCAGAAGCTTCTTTGATTGCTCCGTCTCGGCTAGCTGGGGCACTTTGTTCCGTGTGCAGTCACAGCACCCTGTGCTTTTCTTTGATAACACTTGATAATTATAGTTTTATATGAGACTTTTTAATGTAATACCCTGCTCAGCAGTCCTAATTCTCTAAAGGAATAAAGTATTTTCTCAGAGGCAGGAGGGCAGTCCTCAGAATCTTTAAGGACTATCGTTTTAAAAAATTTTCCAACCGATCTGAGAAAGCCCAACTTTCCCTTCCTTAGAACCATGGCTTTAAGATTTATATTTTCTTTCCAAAGGTGTCAGATTAAAATAAAAGAATCTATTGATATAAACTGCATTTGGCTGCAGAGTCACCATGAATGAAAGCATTCCAAATCAAATTATCTTCGATTATTTACATAAAAATGAAGCAGATTTTGAAAAATTTTACGAAAGCTTTAAATTTGAAGCAAAAGATCATTCAGACAACCACCTGTCATTGTAGGAATCTCTTCCTTTTCTTAATTTTATTTCCATTTTTATACAATGGCATTATAAAGTTGTGTAAGGAAGTTTTTGCTATATCACTTTGGGGAAAATAGTTAAACTAAATTCTTGAGAAATGTCATCAAGGGGTAGAAAGTCAGCTTCAGGCCTTGATCCTTGTAGGTCTGTCTTGTCCAACTGTTGGTCTTAATGTCTACACTGATCACTCACAGGGACCCCCCTCTTGTGCTCTACCATGCACCACTGCATTTCCAGAGGGAAGCAGGCATATCCGCCTCTAAGCGAATTTGAGATTCCAGGCAAATAAAAAGTGATATAACCCATTGTTTATGATTTTCCAAAGGAAAGGATAGTAATAAAGTACTTAATTCTGAAAGATAGGAACAGGATTTCATTGAATTGGGTTTATAGTTTAAGAGGTTATATTAATAGATTTGGTTTTGGAAGCACAGAAATAACTCGTTAAGCATTATGTCTGAAATATTAAATATTTAATTGCGAGCCCCTGACTTAGAGTGTTACTGTTTTTGAACTGTAGCTATGTGCAGCTGGGTGTTTTCTTCCTTGCTCTATAGCAGTTCTTTCATTTGCACCTGCAACACACCAGGGTATAGTTCCAAGGTCTAGTGATGCATTAGACAGTTTCTGCCCTTACAGACCTCTGACTAGTGGGGGAGACACACGTACATAGAATGGACTGCAATGGGATTTTTGGCCATAGAGCACATAGAGAATAGGGTGATGTCAGTTTTGTTTTTGTAATTTTACCTTTTTAAGGCAGCATTGTTTTTATTTTAAAGCAAGTAAATATTATAGAAATTTAGGAAATACAAATAAGCAAATGGAATATCTTTAAAAATCAGTGGTCCTACCAATAAGAGAGAACAGTTAAGGATGCTTGTGTTAAGTCATCAAATATTTACTAAGTCCCTTTTGTGTTCTTTCCATGCTTTTTTCTTTTTGCATATATGTGTTTGTATTTTAAAAATGGAATCTACTAGACACAGTGAACTGCTTTTTGTTCACTGACAATGTGTTGTAAGTATCTTTTTATGCCAGTAGACATTTACCTACACTCTCCTTTTATTAGGCTGTTGGTGTTCTCTCTAATACAGTTGACCCTTGAACAATGCTTGGGGTTAGGGATGCTAACCCTTGAGTAGTTGAAAATCTGCATATAACTTTGACTCCCCCCAAACTTAATTACTAGTAGCCTGCTGTTGATTGCAAGCCTTACCGATACTAAACAGTCCATCAGCACATTATATGTATTATGTGTTATATACTGTATTCTTACAAATAAAGTAAGCTAGAAAAAAAAGGATGCTGTTAAGAAAATTGTAAGGGGCGGTGCCTATGACTCAGTGGGTAGGACACCTGCCCCATATACTGAGGGTGGTGGGTCAAACCCTGCCCCAGCCAAACTGCAACAAAAAAAATTAGCCGGGCATTGTGGTGGGCACCTGTAGTCCCAGCTACTTGGGAGGTTGAGGCAGGAGAATCGCCTAAGCCCAAGACTTGGAGGTTGCTGTGAGCTGTGTGACGCCACGGCACTCTGCTGAGGGTGACAAAGTGAAACTCTGTCTCTACAAAAAAAAAGAAAAAGAAAATCGTAAGGAAGAGGAACTAAATTTACAGTTTATTAAATGGAAGTAGATCATCATAAAGATGTTTATCGTAGTCTTCATGTGCAGTAAGCTGAGGAGGAGGAAGAAGAGGGGTTGGTCTTGCTGTCTCAGGGACGGCAGACGGAGAAGAAAATATGCGTATAAGTGACGCTACACCGTTCAAACCTGAGCTGTTCAAGGGTCGGCTGTAATTATACCACAGTTCAAATTGTCTATCCCTTGGTGGTTACTAGATTGTTTCTAAATATCTGAACACATTTCTGTTTGTTTCCTTAGGCTAAATTTCTACATGGGAAATTGTGAGGCTAAAAGCTGTATGGTTTTAAGGCTACATAGCTTGTTTGTCCTCTAGAAAACTACCCTCTTATCATGTAGTGAAAATGGCCTCTTCCACAAACCAACATGGGGATTACCTTTTTTCTCTTTCACCACCCAATTTCATTACCAAAATAAGCAAACCAGTGGTGTGGCGTTTTTCTTAGTGCTTGTTAGCCATTTTTAGTATTATCATTTTTTGAGACAGGGTCTCTCTCTCTCACTCAGGCTGGAGTGCAGTAATATACTCAGAACTCCTGGGTCCAAGCAATTCTCCTATCTCAGCCTCCTGAGTAGTTGGGACTATAGCCACATGGCACCACACCTGGTGGACTTTAAAAAAGAAAAAAATTGTAGAGATGAGGACTCATTGTGTTGCCCAGGCTGATCTCAAACTTCTGGCCTGCCATAGTGCTGGGATTACAAGTGTGAACCATCTCCTGGTCCATATTTACTATTTAAAAATATTTACTTACATGTATTCTTTGCCTATGTTTTTACAGAGCTGTGTATCTTTTTATTATCTATTTTTTTTAAACTTAAGCTGTTAGGGTATTCTGAAAGGGTTTAATTCTTACTTGTCAAAGTTACATTTCAGTGCTAAAACCTAAATTCTAAATAAGATGGCATATAGTTTGAAAAAGCAGGCATTGCAAAACACATTTGGTGAATTTAGATGGAGGGTAGTTGCTTATTGCCTTTTCAACTTTTCTGTATTATTAGGAAGTTTAATAATAGTTGGGGGGAAAAAAGAAAAACCAGGTGGAACTAAAAAGAAAATATTTTAACAAGTCTGGTAATAGCATCAGAAAGACTTGTTAAAGACAATAAAAAAGGGAATGTGAACAACATACATTACTTGGTCCCCTGCTGTGAATAGTTGAATATGTGAAATCTGTCTTTTGGTAGGAAAAATTGTATTTCCATAACTAATCAGGAAAATATTAGCTAACCATAATGTATTATAACTATATTTTTAAGAGTCTTTATAACTAAAACATGGATATAGATTCTGTTTTTAGAAAAAGTATACTATATAAAACAATGTTAAATTGTTCCAGCTCTTTCTTTAAATGTTTTTTAAAATTGCATGAACATCTGTTTATTTTTTATACTTTGTCAAAGTTGATTTCCTTTGAAGATACTAGGAGAGAAACCATCTCCGTTCAATAGATTACCATAAAATTTTAGTGGTATCCTATAATATACCCATATAGTCTACCCTCCAACCCAAATTTTATTTTGATTCTTCCACATCTCATTTATGTCCACATTTCCTTTGTTTTGTCATCCAAAATGGACACCTCTAGGAGTCTGTTAAAACTCACATGGTGATAGTGGGGAGGTGATTAGGTCCCAGAGGTCAAGCCTTCATGAATGAAATTGATGCTCTTTTTTGAGACCTCACCCCTCCATTAAGTGAAAAGACAGCTGACCGTGAACTGGGGAGCAAGTCCTTACCACACACTGAATCTGACAGAGCCTTGATTTTGGACTTCCAGCTTCCGGAACTGGGAGAAACAAACTCCTGTTGTTTATAAGCCACCCTGTCTATATATTCTGATACAAAAGCCCAAATAGACTAAGATAGGTATGATGTGAGAATTAGAACAAAGTGCCGTTGCTGTAGTTGAAGGTATTCTTCCAGAATAAATACTGTTGTCCGTCGAGCAGTGGTTTATATCTAGTCTTCACAGGATCCTCTAAACGTTATGTCCTCTAAACATTATATTTCCTCATATAACTGAATATAATTTAATATAAATTCCTGTTCTGCTAAATTATGTGTCAGTTTTAAGAGATCAAAACTTTTTCTTAGGAAATTGATGTATTCATGCAGGTCTGTTAATATGTCCAACAAAAGTAAAAATAGATAAATTAAACTACATTAAAATTAAAATTGACTGTACATCAAAGAAAAAGGCTCTCTACTGAATGGGAGAAAATATTTGCAAATCATATTCTGATAAAGGGTTAATATTCAGGATGTATAAGGAACTCCTACAACTCAAAAACAAAACTAATAACCTGATTTTAAACATGGGTGAAGGACTTGAATAGACATTTCTCCAAAGGAGATACACAAATGGCCAACAAGCATATGAAAGATGCTAGAGTCACTAATCAATAGAGAAATACAAGTCATACTCAACAGTTGATATGTTCACACCCATGAGGGTGGCTACACCCCCCCCCAAAAGCCTGAAGGTAACAACTGTTGACAAAGATACAGAGAAATTAGTAATAACCCTTGGCTATTGTTGGAGGGAATGTAAAGTGTACAACTGCTATAGAAAACAAAATGGCAGTTCCTCAAGAAAGTAATAGAATTACCATATGGTTCAGCAGTTTAACTTCTGGGTACATGCCCAAAAGAATTCAAAGCATAGTTTTGAAGAGGTATTTGTACACGCATGTTTATAGCCAAATTATTCACAATAGGCAAGAGATGGAAACAACCCAATATATGTGGTCCCTGTATACCATGGAGTATCATTCAGCCTTACAAAGGAAGGAAATCCTGATGCATGCCACAGCGTGGATGGGCCTTATGCTCAGGGAAACAAGCCAGTCATAAAAGCACGAGTACTCTACGATTTCACATACATACATGAGAACAGTCCAGTTCACAGAAATAAAGGAGAGTAGTGGTTGCCAGGACCTGGAGGAAAAGGAAAATGAGGAAATGTTGTTTCATGGGTATGGAATTTCTTAGAATTCTCTGAAGAGAAAGAGATTGTTAAGGAGTTTTTAATATTTTAGTGGAAAAAATAAAGTGATTTTATCATTGCTTTGTAGTGAGTAGTTGAATAGGCAAATGTTTCCCAGAATAAAACCTAGACTCTGAAATGATCATAGATAGCACTTTGAATATCATTTTCTAATAGCTTGTGATTTCTCTAAAATAAGACTAATGGCCAGGCACAGTGGCTCATACCTATAATCCTAGCATCTGGGAGGCTAAGGCGGTGGATTGCTTGAGCTCAGGAGTTCAAGACCAGCCTGAGCAAAATGGAAGACCCCGTCTCTACCAAAAATAGAAAAAAACTAGCTGGGTGTAGTGGTAGGCGCCTATAATCCTAGTTACTCAGGAGGGTGAGGCAGAAGGATTGCTGAAGCCTAAGAGTTTAAGGTTGCTGTGAGCTATGACGCCACACCACTCTATGCAAGGTGACAGAGTGAGACTCTTGTCTCAGAAATTAATTAATTAAATCTAATATTATTCATCCTACTTTTTTTAAATGAGGTAATTGGCATGTGGTTTGTCATTTTGAATATATCTTTATTAATGTCCAATAGTAAATTTCAGTATTTTGTTTTCTAGTAGCTTTCTAAATGTTTTAAGTCATATACTATAGTAGCTAGCTTTATTGTTACTGTTTTTTAAAATAACATTTTATTTATTTATTTTTCTAGGACCTTAATTCCTATCTTGAAGATAAAGTCTACCTTACAGGATATAACTTCACCTTAGCAGATATCCTATTGTACTATGGACTTCATCGCTTTATAGTGAGTAGTTGAATAGGCAATGACTTTTTTTCTGTAATGTACAGGATGGTATTTTTTTTAATTGTCTTGAATTTAATCAAATTTGCATTTTCAAGCTTATCAAATGAGAAGGAAAAGAATTCTTCTTTTATACAAGGTACCTTCTGCAGAACTGCTTTCACCGACCCATTTAGTGGAGTCGCTTCCTGCTCTTTGGTCTGCTTGATTTTCCACCTTGGCTTCTGCTTTTCTTTGACAGCAACTTCCTAGCCACCTTTTTGATTTCATTATCATGCCCTGGACCCCATGCATACCACGCCACCTCCAGGTCTTAATTCCAGTATTGCATTTTTGTGCAACCTCTTGTTTTAACTCTTTTAATCTTTTAGCCCTTCATCCCTATCTAACATAACTGACTCCTCTTCTTTCAAATCTGTATACTTACTTCCCTACCCAATCTAGACCTGCTTTTGCGTAATTTCAGCTACAGCCTCTTTTTAGCATCTGTAGCTCCTTCGCTCTATTGTACAATCACCATCCCTTCCCTGCAAGTCCCCAGTTCTTGGCCAGTCCAAATAAATGTCTTCATTCCTTCAGCTACACTGAGCTCTGTCGCGGAAATCACAACACTACAGATTGCTGCCACTAAAAATTCTTACGCTACAATTGAAGTTGGGCTCTCGTACTAATCAGCTTTCCTTTCTCCTGGGGATAATTCAGACCTTTGCCACTTTCATTCTCCCTGCTCCTTTGTCTTCAGTCATTGTCACAGAGCCTTTCTTCTTCCTCCCTTCAGCTGGTAAGGGAGGCTGTTTAATCCCGTCATCTGCCAGCCTGCCTGCGTGCCCATCTTCATCCATCTTATCTCCTTGTTCTGTCTCAGAAAGGATCGCCTTGCTTTTTCCTCTGGCCTTTTACCTCAATCCCCCTCTTCACCTCCTAACCTCTTTCTGGATCATTTGTTTGTTTGTGACAGAGTGTCAGTTTGTCACCCTGGAGTGCTGTGACATCATAGCTCACAGCAACCTCAAACTCTTGGCCTCAAGTGATTCTCTTGTCGCAGCCTCCCAAGTAGCTGGGACTACAGGTGCCTGCCCTAACACCTGGCTATTTTTTAGAGGCAGGGTCTCGCTCTTGCTCAGGTTGGTCTCGAACTCCTGAGCTCAGGCAATCCACCCTCCGCACCCCCGCCCCCCAGAATGCTAAGGATTACAGGCATGAGCCACCACACCCAGCCTTCTGCCTTCTTTCTGGATCTTTTCCCCAATTTTATTTTCTCTTTTTCTCCTGTCTTTAATATTTCCTCCTATCTATCCAGTCAGAGTCTTTATTTTAAACTGTATCCCATCTCAAATTTATTTACAGACATTTATATGGCACTCACTGTGTTCTTGACACTGGTCTTTATGCTGTATAGATGTTAATTCATTTAATACTAATAACAGCTCTGAGGTAGGCATTATTCTTATCACAACCCCATTTTACAGATGAGATAACCAAGGCATAGATGGGGGTCAGATGTCTTCCTTGAGATCCCCCGAGTAAGTTGTGGAACCAGGTCTAGAAACCAGGCAGTTTGGCTGCAGAGCCTATGCTTTCTTACATCTGTCTCTCCACTTAAAACTCAGCTCAACTCCCATCACCGTAACACCCACCTACCCCTGTGGAAAAGAAGAGCTTTAACATCTTTCTATATTCAGCACCTCCAGCATCCAGTTAGGTCGTGATTTCTGCCTCCTGGATGCATCTCACATGTGTCTCTCCCTGTGATCTGGGTGGTACAGCCCTAGTTCAGAATTCATAATCTTTGATTCATCTGAAAAAGATGGACTGGAAGAGATGAGACTGGTAGCTATTGAAGCAGTCTTTCTCATGATCATGCCTTTTTCCTTCTCAAAAAGTTAAGTAGCTCCTCGTTCCCTACAGAGTAAAATTTGACAGTCCGGGAGACCCTTTGACTCCTGTCCCACTTGCTAGCCTCAGTGCTGTCATTCTGACGCAACCGTCACATACCCTGGATACTTTCCACTCAGTGTCCTTGTGTTGCCAGTTTTCTTGCCCCCTCTGATCCCAGCCCTTCCATTTGCATTTCATCTAGTGTCTCAGTTCCAGCACTGATCCCTGGGTGAAGCCTACTCCGCATCCTAAAGCCTGATACCTCCTAGATTACCTGCTTCCTTCAGCTAGGAAGGGAGGCTGTTTAATCCCTTCATCTCCCAGCCTGCCTGGTGCCCGTCTTCATCCATCTTGTCTTGTACCTCATAGATTACCTCAGTTCCAGTTAATTTTACTTTGTACTCTAATTCTTCTTTGAAAATCTCTCTCTCTCTAAATTATAAGCTGCTTGAGATTGTACCAGTTCATATTTTTAATATCACTGGCATAATTCCTGGCATGTATGTATAGTTTGTCCTCTATAAACACTGAATAAATTTTTTAACATACTTGTATACTTTTCAGGAAATTTCTTATATATTTTCTCATTATACCTCATTATTACAAAGGAGAAAGAACCAGTGTTATTAGCATATAAGAAGTAAATTAATGCTTAGGAGGGTCAAGTGATTGATACAAAGGCCAGTTCAGTTTTTGGAAGGGCTAAGACATCCTAGATTTCAATGTGTGGGAAAGTGCTTTGTAAACCGTAAAATACCGTAATAATTGAGGCCTGCGCAGGCCCCGACCTGTCTGTGGTTTGGGGCTGCTATCTGCCTCATAAAGCAAAGTGGAAGGTTTGTCTCTTGGGAAGACAAAGTCGTTTTCTCCTCTGAAAAAACCTCCTACATGATCGGCTTTGCTATTTGTCAGGAGTAGGAGAGCAGGGGTCAAGGCCTCATGAATCTGGCTCTCCAGTTGAGATCGAGAGAGAAGACAGGGATTCTAACCAGAAAATGGAGAATGGGCTATAGTTACCTGCAAACTTGTTGATACTATCTCGGTCTGAGCTTTATGACAATCACAGAAGAGGATTCCTTAGGATTTAAAAAAATGTAGCCCCTTAAAAAAATACTATGATAATGTCTGATAGAGTTATTCCTAGTCCCCCACTCAACTATAATCCCTCAATTTGGATTTACTTGACTTTATGAAGATTTACTCTTTAAAATGTCCCTCAGTGATGGTGTTAAGTTCTATAATGGCATTATCGTAATGGCTTACTGTGATCCTTAGTTTAGTGTAAAACTCTGTTGTTAGTATAAGTTTTAAATTATTTTTTGAAAGCCTACTTTATGTGCCCACTATATTCTACTTGCGAGGGATACGAAAGAAGTATAAAACTATTTTCAAGGAACCGTTAATATCATTGAGGAAATAAAACTTTTACATGAAAACATTGAATTAGAAAAAATGGAATTCAGAGCTAATCTCTGGCCAGAATACTGTGTTATCAATTAATGAGGCAGATAAAGTAGGACATAGAGTTATGAAATTGTCAGAAAAATATCTGCAGATTTTAATGGCCTTGGCTATTCAAGGGAATTTGCATTTTTTCAGAAAGATCATGTTAAGTTTGACTACAAATTTTGCTTGTAAGTAGGATGACCGTATGATTGATCTCTCATCAAAACAACACTTTGGCTGTCCGAGGGTGCCTATCAGTAATTATGCTCGCACAACAGGAGTGAAGTGGAACTAATTTTGTTCCCCTGTGTACAAGAAATGTGACTCAATTTAAGGAACATAAGGGGACCAAGAAGAATCATGTCCTATTTCTCTTTTGTCCCCTCCCAGCTCTTAACACAGTGCCTTGTGCAGCTGAATTCTTATAAACATCAGTAATATTTGTCAATCTGTGCTTAGCTCTAGTTCCCATTTTAGTTTATCTGTCTTTATAGTGAAAACAGAAATTTCATTTGTGCACTTTAATATCATTTAATCGAAGTAATTACTTGTGAAGAACGTTTAATTGGAGCTGAAATACATTGATGGCATCAGCCTCTTTTCATTCCATTCTAGGTTCAGTACATTTTAGTGGCTTTTTGAATTTAGAATGGTGACATGGCCCAGCTTACCTCATTTTCAAAATGAAAAAAGCCTCCAAGGTAAAGAGGATTTGCTGTTTAGGTGTCTACCCATCTCTCTCCTAAATCAAGGCCTCCGTACTTGATTTGAGTGACGCTGTGCACTGTGGGTGTGGCTGTCTCACGAAGGAGTGCAAGAATGACTCTCCTGAGAAGTCACAAACATGTTGGCATTTTTTAAGTAAAAAATATTTAAGTGCAGCTCATGTGTTTTGACATTATTTAACTTTTTAAAATGTTCATATTAGGAGAAACGTCACATGTCCTCCTCTCTGTGTTGACTGCCAGCAGACCCACAAGATCTGGCTTTGTAGCATCATGCTGTCATTAAGGAGAACATTTCTCCCATCTAACTTTTTAAGAAGATAATAATGAAGTGTTAACTCTCTGCAAACCAAGCGTATGTTTACATTTTCCTGTCTTCTGGCTTACGCAGGTCGTGCAGCAGGGAAGGAAAATACTCTGAAAGGAAAAGGAGAGAGCTTATGTGGGTTTTCTTTGTCAGTAGAGTGAACAAGGTCATAATTCTGTAATGCCGCATATTCATAGTACCAGCTGCAGAGTTATTTAATTATGAGCTTAGGTACCCTGGGGAGCATTTGGTTTTCAGGCAGGTTATAAGAGTTTCATTCAATTCTGCCTATTAAAATTAGGATTACATTAATAATATTTAATGGTCTCTACTTATTTATATTTCTGATTTTGTAGTGTATATCCTCTTTATACCTGGTAGCTAGGATATTATGATTAAAGACTTTTTTTTTTTGAAATGAAAGTGTATGCAGGTCACTCTGATCATCCCTTTGGGGTCGTACCATGAGTCAAAGCATCTCTCCCTCTCTAGACCAAGTGCAGGCCCAGTAATCAGATAAATAGACACTTTCTCAGGGAACAGAGTCCTCACAGACTAAAACTCTCACAGTGACAGGATTAAGTGACATCTCTGTAAAGTTGGGTATAAATATGTATAGATGAGGAAAAATGATGGCTAGGTATTAAATTTAGGGAGGGTAGACGTGAAGTCCAGATGGGCCGCCTGTTCGTATTCACCAGGTTCTTGTGCTCCCTTTGCTTTGCCACTGTATTTATTTTTGCCCTCATGCATTCCTTTGTTTATTTGTTCATGTTATTCAATACTTAATTTGTTATCAGCACAGTGTACAAAACAGCAGTCAAAGAAACTTTTGGTCATCAAATGTGAGCCCAGTTTTTGTTTCATTGTGAGCCTAGTTTCAGTTGTGACTGAGTTATTCTAAGATTGGGTTTATCTTTAATTCCCTTTGAGGAATATTATGTTGCACTTGCTTTGTTAAACTGCCCCTTAGTGTGGCTGTTTATTATAACACTGGTGACTCACTGCTTTCTTAAAGTGATTTCACTAGCAGATAGTAGTCCCTGTGAACAGACTGTTACTCAAGATTACTCAAAGCCTTTGTAATGTTATGTGCTGCTTGACTACAAGATTGGTATCAGCTAAAATACATTTGTTCTCAAATTTGAAGCACCAGTGGAGGTATGCACTTCTTTTATAAGGAAGGGAAAAGTAAAAGAAATAGCTGCAACACAGTCCAAGAACCCTGGGCATGCAGAATCCCAAGGCAGCACGGTGCCAGTTGGAAAGGCATCAAGCCAGTATTTCACCCTGATCTGGAATGGGTTGCTTAAGTGTTTCTCACATGACTTCATGGAAAATTAGCGATTCAGAATATTATCTGCTTAGCTCTAAAGTTCAAAGTAATTATAGAGCGCCAGCATAAACAAAAGGGAATGATTAGGTGAAAAAAAGCCAAGCATCCCCTAGACATGCTGGCCTGTAGACAGTGCGAAGCAGGAAGTGGGAGCCAGGATGGTTGCATCGTGTGCCTGTCTAAGAAGGAAAAAGAACCTCAGCGAGCAGGGCTGATGGAAGCCTCTGTTACTGGGAAGTAGCCCAGTGGCTCCCATCAACAGTGTTCTAAAAAACTGTAAATATGGTGAAGGCAAAAGTCTGTTCTTTTGTTCACATGTTTGTCTACAATAAGTTTATATATAGAATGCCGATCACAGAAGTAGCAGAGGTGACAAATCGAGGTCAGTCATAATTATCTCAGACTCAAAGGGACAAGTTCCCAAGTTTAAACTATAAAAAAGTGAAAGTGGTAACCTGATTATTTTGGAAAAGCTCCAGGTATTTCTAGCAAAAAAATTTCTGAGGGCAAATGAACAAATTCACATACTCTAAAATAGAGCATCCAAAAATATTGTAAAGTAGATCATCTGGTTAAAAATTAGTAGAATAAATTAGAAAATGTTAGAGGCTTTACAAGCTCTTGGAACTTCGTAATTCTTACCCTAGAGACTCCAATTTTTTGTGAAAATTTTAAGTTGGAGACTATTTTGCTGTGTGCTGTACGTTATTATTATTGCTTTAAAATAATGGCCCCGGTGGAAACATACTAGCCCTCTGTGACAGCAGATGCTGTTCTCAAATGCAAACATTAAATACACATTGCCCATTCCACCTGGTTCAAAATCTGGGTGAACAACTTGAACATAAATCAAACAAGGATTAGTACTTTATTGTTTAGAAATGCTTCACTCTGTGTGTTTAGTTTATTCTGATAATTTTTACAAAAAGTTGAGTGTGGAATTTTTCAGTAGAGCTCTGAAAAGATTAAAAGTATAAAAACGAGATCAGATTTGATGCATGTATTTCGGCCCCTGAGATGAAATCAAGTTCGAGTAAAACTCATGGTTACTTCTATTTGCTGTAACTGTCAGCAAAGAGGTTTGCTAAAGTTGATTTTGGATTTTATTCCTTCAGCCATTCATTTTTGGTAAGAAAACTCACTTTCTGTTAGATTTGCAGCTCTGTTTATTACTGGTTGAGCTTTTTAAAAATCTTGTATTTTCTTCTGAAGTCATTGGTGAAGTTTACATATGGTAAAGATTTAGAAAAAGAACAAAAAGCTCTTTTACAAAATAATATTTTGAAACATGCACCGATACTCCGCTTATTCCCCAAATGATTATTTAAGTGGTTCCTATGAAAGCGCACCAAACAGGCACCTCTTTCAGTTAAACCTAACAGTTAGGAACAGTCTAATCCTTACATGTGAGACCAGGAATTCTCTTTTCATAACAATGAAGCTTTTACATGAATTAAGCTTTTACCAGTTTTTGACTAATGTGTCCTTTTTCTCTGTGCCAAGGATGGTGTTGTAAGGAAACTGTTATAGTGGCATCTTTCCGATAACCAGATGCCACCTAATATAACCCTAGACAACACGAATACATTGGTATAATTTGCTTAAGCAGCTTGTGTGTAGGACTTCAGTGTGTATCATTAAAATCTGAAACTTAAATTTTTATGAAACAAAAGCTGACTGTCACTACTAACAATTTTAGTAAATTGAGCCAATAAATACGTGTTCAGTATTTATTGAGAAGATTCTGTCTACCTTTTAATTGTATTAATATTCCTTTGTATTCTATAATGATTGTTGCTCCTAGAGTGATTTTCATTGATCTGGAAACTTAGTGAAGTATTTACCCGCAGGGCAAGTATTTGCTAAATTCTGGAAGGCTTAGGACATCTACCCAACAAGCAGACTGTTTATGGGTTTGAACCACTTGTGGGGTGACGGAGTCTTTTTCTTAGTGTAAATATTCCTGTTAGTGTTATGGAGACTTATAATATCTGTAAAATAAATGTTACTGAACCAGAGAAAGAATTACACTGCCCACACATGGGGCCATGTTACTGCCCTACTGGCCTCTTTATCTGGTAACTGTTAATAATTCCAAAATCTGTCTCAAAGAAAAGTCTTTGAGTTACCCACTTGGGAATTTGAGCCCAGTGAAATGATAAGCGCCTATAGTTTTTATTGCCTCTCTAATCAAATCTCTAGGCATCCTTGAAACTTCATAGTAAATTATGTGAATGCTACATCCACTAAAAGAGTCAGCTTTATTACAAACTGAATTTAGAAGATCTGTAGTTCTCATGCATTTATTACTCAGCCTCTTTATGTCATGTATCCTTAGAAATAGTCCTTTCTGGGTGGCACCCCTAGCTAAGTGGGTAAGGCACCAGCCACATAAACCGAGGCTAAAGGGTCTGAACCTGCCCAGGCTTGCTAAACAACAATGACAACTACAACAAAAAAAAAATAGCTGGGTGTTGTGGCAGATACTGTAGTCCCAGCTACTTGGGAGGCGAAGGCAAGAGAATTGCTTAAGCCTAAGAGTTAAAGGTTGCTGTGAGCTGTGATGCCCTGGCACTCTACTGAGGATGACATAGTGAGACTCTGTCTCAAAAAGAAAAGAAAAGAAATAGCCCTTCCTTCTTGTATTAAGCAATGATCACTGAAGTGGATGATTGTCTTCTGAAGCAAGATTTGTCTTTAGGGTTAAGTAGAAAGACAGCAGTGGTCTACATGTACAGTAGAACCTCTCTATAAGTTGACCACCCAAGGGACTATATAACACACTAGTCAGCATACAGAAGTGGTCAGCATAAGGAACTTCCATTGGTACATGTGGTGCATGTCCAGCCTATAAAAAATAGGTCAACTTAAGTCGATGGTCAATGTGGGGCAGTGGTCAACTGTGGAGATTCTACTGTATATTTGAGTCCTCGTGGTATGCCCTTGTTCACTATGTAAGCTGCCAATCTTTACCTTTTTTAAGTTTGCTAAATATAGCAGAAAGAACCATAGCTTAGACTTTCTTTCCAAGAAAGTAAAAAACAAACTCTTTGGGACTCCAAATTCTTGTGAGTGTAAATTCTGCATTTGTTGAAAACTTGGTATTTCCCTAGAAACTACACTGGTTTTGAACTGAACACAAAAGCATTAAACAAATCGGTGGTTTTTCCGAGTGTCCAAAATTTTCATTCCTATCTAAATATGTTGGCTTTTGAGAACTGTTGGGTGGTTTTGTTTTTGTTTTATTTAATTTCAGTCTTCTACTTAAGTGATATTAATTGCTGTGCTTATGTAATGTCTGTGTTGTGTGTGTATGTTTTTAATCTCTACTTAGGTTGACCTGACAGTTCAAGAAAAGGAGAAATATCTTAATGTATCTCGCTGGTTCTGTCACATTCAGCATTACCCAGGCATCAGGCAACATCTGTCTAATGTTGTCTTCATCAAGAACAGACTATATACTAATTCCCACTAGAAGCTACTCATGCCGTACAGAAGAACAATTAATGCTTTAAATGGAAAATGTATTGTGGACCACAGGACTAACATAAATTGATACTCAGTCATTCTCTGTTGAAGTTGAGAGAATTCAAAAAGTATAAACTTGTGTCTGAGTGTTTTATTTGTTCTTAAGTTGAAGTTTTATAATTTTTAATGTAAAAATTAAACTACTATTACAAAAAAACAAGTTGAGATCAAGTTATAAATTAACCTTGTTTTTATAGGTGAAATTTATTTTAATAAACATTGTAAATCAGTGGCTTAATCTTAAAGAAAATTGGTAGTCCTTACAGTGGTTGGTATGTATGGCTATTTATTAACCTCTCTTTAATGTTTTAAAATTCATTTTTCCCATATGGATATTTATGGTAGTTTGTTTGTTAGGAATGATAAATTGTGCCAAGGAGACAAAAAGGGAAGGCAGATGGATTTGTTTTCAGATATTTATGTGAGCTAGTAAATGTGGTTGAAAAAAATCTTTTTTTTGTTTGTTTCTTTCTTTCCTGTAGTCAGTATTCATTGGGGTGAAACTAACTACTGAACTGCCCTAGAGGAAACTGGAATAAGATACATTCCTCTTGAGTTAATGATTCTGTTCTGTTGTTGGGTTTATTGGAATTTTTGGTAGCCTAAAAAAAGATGGGAGATTCCAGCCCTCCTAACTAATTTTGGATTTTTAATTACTTAATTTTCTAAACTGAAAGCAACCTCTTATAGAAAGTTGCTGTTACAACACTATGTGAAGAATAGAATACTTTATTAACAGATCTATATGTCTTATTACTCTTATTGGCTGACTAAATAATTGGTTATTGAGTGCTTGAGAGCTTATCTTTCCGAATAATTAAATTGGAGTCATTGGGCACTTTCCTGTTTAATTCTGTTTAATGTTTTGGTGCTGATGCTGAGTTTTGTCAGTATACAATTCAGAGTTTGAGTGGAAAGAGCAGATATTTGGAAAATATACAGCATTTGGATTGAATCCTGTTTATCTTTGACTGTTGATAACACTGAGTCCTTACAAGCTATATGACCTTAAGCAAGACAGTTAACCATATTTTCTTAATATAACTCTCTATATTATATAACTTAATATAATTAAAGGAGATAATATGAAGGGGAAAAAGCCTAATTCATTGCACGTGACTATCAGTAGGGTTAGTTTCTCTTCAAGTCATGATTTTTTTGTTAGTGTGCTTCTAAGGAAATGAGGATTTAAGAGCCTCCCGTTGTTGCCCTTCCTTGTCACTGAGCCTAGAGATTTAATAGACCAAGTGTGTAAGTATCGCCATACCTCATTGTATTGCATTTTGTCTTACTGTGCTTTGCAGATTTGGGGTCTTATACAAATTGAAGGTTTTTAGCAACCCTGCAACAAGCAGGTCTGTTGGTGCTGTTTTCCCATTGGCACGTGCTCACTTCTATCTCTGTCATGTTTGGATAATTCTCAAAATACTTCAGACTTTACGTCATTATATCTGTCATGGTGACGTGTAATCGGTGATCTTTGATGTGGCTATTGCCATTATTTTGGGGGCACCACAAACTGTGCCCGTGAACTTAATAAATGTAGTGTGTGCTCTGATTGTTCTGTCCACTAGCCATTCCTCCATTTCTTTCCTTCTCTTCAGGCCTTCCTATTTCCTGAGACACAACAGTATTGAAATTAGGCCACTTAATCACCTACAGTGGAGTCTGAGTATTCAAGAGAAAGGAAGAGTCTCACAACTCTCGCTTTGATTCAAAAGCTAGAAACGATTAGTGAGTAAGACAAGTGAAAAGCTGAGATAGGCAGAAAACTAGGTCTCCTGGACCAGTCCGCCAAGTCATGAATGTAAAAGAAAAGTTCTTGAAAGAAACTGTAAGTGCTACTTCATTGAACATAAAAAATAAAAAAGCAAAACAGCCTTATTGCTGACATGGAAAAAGTTTGAATGGTCTGGATAGAGCAAACTAGCCCCAACATTCCCATAAGCCAAAGCCTAATCCTGAGCAAAGCCCTCTCTTTAATTCTATAAAGGCTTGAGAGAGGCGATGAAGCTGCAGAAGAAACACTGGAAGTTAGAAGAGGTTGATTCATAGGTTTAAGGAAGAAGCTTTCTTCGTAACATGAAAGTACAAGGTGCAGCAGCAAGTGCTGATGTAGGCAAGGATCCAGAATATAGAGTAGCTAAGGCCATTGAGGAAGGTGGCTACACTAACAGATTGTCACTAAAGGAAACAGCCTTCTGTTGGAAGAACTCACCTGAGACTTTTATGGCTAGAGAGAAGACAGACAGACCAAGTCTCTTGTTAGGCCAGGGGCTTATATAGCTGGTGACTATAGAATGAAGGCTAGGCTCATTTACCATTCAAAAAATCCTAGAGTCCTTAAAAATTATGCCAAATCTACTCTATAAATGCTTGGATGACAGCACACCCGTTTACACCGTGGTTTATTGAGTAGGTTTAGCCTAGGGTTAAGATCTCCAGAAAAAGGATTCCTTTCCAATTTTTTCTGCTCTTTGACAATACCTGGTGACTCAAGAGCTCTGATGGAAAAGTACAAGGATACTGTGTTTTCATGCCTGCTAGCCCATGGATCTAGGAGTAATTTTGACTTTTAAGTCTTACTATTTAAGTAACATTTTGTGAGGTCTTGTTTGCCTTAGATAATGATTCCTCTGATGGGTCTGGGCAAAGTAAATTGAAAACCTAAAAAGGATTCGCCATTCTAGATGCCATTAAGAACATTCATGATTCATGGGAGGAGGTCAAAATATCAACATTAACAGGAATTGGGGAGAAGTTAATCCCAGCCCTAATGAATGAGGGGTTCAAAACTTCAGTGGAGGAAGTAATATAGGTGTGGTAGAAATAGCAAGAGAAACGGACTTAGAGGTGCTGCATGAAATGTGACCGAATTGCTGCCATCTCATAGTAAAACTTGAACAGATGAGTTGTTTCTTATGGATGAGCAAAGAAAGTAGTTTCTTGAGGTAGAATCTGCTGATAAAGATGCTGTGAGCATTTTTTGTTTTGTTGAGACAGAGTCTCGCTTTTGTCACCCTCAGTAGGGTGCCCTGGCATCATAACTCACAGCAACCTCAAACTCTTGGGCTCAAATGATCCTCTTACCTCAGCCTCCTGGGTAGCTCAGAGTACAAGCACCCCCCATAATGCCCAGCTAGTTTTTCTGTTTTTAGTAGATATGGGGTCCTGCTTTTGTTCAGGCTGGTCTTGAACACCTGAGCTCAAGCAATCTACCCTACTTGGCCTCCCAGAGTGCTAAGATTACAGGTGTGAGCCACCACACCTGGTCTAGAATATTATACAAATTTAGTTGATAAGACAGTGGCAGATTTGAGAGGATTGAGTCCAGTTTTGATAGTTTTGTTATGGGCAAAATGCTGTCAACAGCATTGCATGTTACAGATAAATTTTTCATGAATGGAAGAGTTAATCAATGCAGCAAAGTTTATTGTCTTATTTTAAGAAATTGCCACAGTTATCCCCAACCTTTGGTAATCACCACGACCAGTCAGCAGCTGTGAGCATTGAGGCACGACCCTCTACCAGAGGAGAGATAGACTTCCTAAAGGCTCAGATGATCATGAGCATTTTTTAACCATAACATTTGGGGTGGTTTTTTTGTTGTTTGTTTTTGAGATAGGGTCTTGAGCTCTGCCACCCAAGCTGGAAGTACAGTGGCCTAATCATTGCCCACCGCAACCTTGAACTCCTGGGCTCCAGTGATCTTCCTGCCTCATTTTCCCAAGTAGCTGGGACTACAGGCATGTACCACCCCTCCTGGCTAACTTTTTTACTTTTTGTAAAGACAGGGTCTTGCTGGGATTGCCAGGCTGGTTTCAAATTCCTGGCCTTCAGCAATCCTCCCACTTCAACTACCGTAAAGTATTTTTAAATTAAAGTAGAGTCAGCATATTTTTGGATAGAATGCCTTTGCACATTTGAAAAACTAGATAGTGCAGTATAAACATAACTTTTATGTGCCTTAGAAAAAACAAATATTTGTGTGACTCACTGTATTGTACTACTGCTTTATTACAGTGATCTGGAACCAAACCTATAATAGCTTCAAGGTAGGCGTATAATTAAATTGAGACAATTAGCATTGGATTTCACAACTGCCCTCTGAAGCATTTTAAATTTTATAAATGTGAACTGTAAATCTTTATTTACATGTTCAGAAAGTAGAGGGTTCGGGTTAATTTTGGGTGTTATCATGCATACCATAGAGGCAGGCCCAGGCTACATACCTTTCATGTGAACTCCTGCCCCAGCTGGGTCTGCTGCAAATCACCCCTTCTACTAACACCTCTCTCCTCCGCCTAGCCCGCAGGAGGATTGAAACAGGACAGATAGGGCTGATCGGAGATGGGCTACCCAGCCCTCCCATCTCAACTATAATATTTCATTCTTCTTCATTTTAGGTCAGCTATGAGGAAAGGACAGGAGGACAAAGAGGGAGACCACCTCTCCCCACTTAGACCTTGTGAGTCTTGATCCTCTGAATCCTTAACATCTATTAGGCAGTTCTTAGTGTCAACATTGATTCAACAGATATTACCTAGCAGTACTATGTACCAGGACTTCTCACCACTATCTTAGATCTTAGAGGATGAGGGGGTGGAATGAAAGACCTGACTCCTGCAGCCAGAAGTTAAACATTCTCTGGGTACAGGTCGAAACAATTCATTTCCTTGTGAAACTGCTGTCTTGGATCATTTCAGTGCCATACTCCTTTCCCTGAAATACCCTTCCTTCTCACTTAATAGCCTCTTCAGTATTCAACTTGGTTGCATCCTGGAAGTCAAGTCTGTCCTGCTGTACATCTCGCCTGGCTCCTGATTCTGGCACCGATACCACTGTACTGTTCTTGATTATCTGTCTCTTCAGCCAGGCTTAATTCTTTAAGGGACTATCTTTTTCCTTGCATGTCCAGCCCTCAAAACAGTGACTGGCACACCCTAGTAGGTGTTTAATACAGTGACTGGCACACCATAGTAGGTGTCCAATACCCGTTTGTTGAAAGAACGTACCATTCTAAGCTGACCAAGGAAAGTGTAAGTGTAAATTACAATTAAGTACAGGTGTATATAGCAGAAAGTCCAAATAACATGAAGGTGGGTGGTAGTTCTCTCAGGTAAAAGAAGTTGGACGATAGTCCACATTTGGTCTGAGGCACCCAGCTTCTGTTTTTCTGCTTCTCTACACTAAACCAGTGGTTTCCATCCTTAAGTTCATTTCATGGTCCATTATTGATACCAGAGCTCCAGACATCAAGCCTGATTGACATCCAAAGGGGGACAGCAAAAGGCTGCTCTCCCAGCAGAGTCAGTTCACCCAAAGGGGCTTTCCTGGAAGCCCTGTGCCCTTATATCTATGTACCTATCTTTGACCCCTGGCTGGGAGGATTCCAGAAATGTAGGTTGCTAGTAAATTGTTGACATTCCATGGATCGTTGATTGCAGAGAGTTGGAATATAGTAACTTTTCACTGACCATTTCACATTTCGTGATTCAGAAGGTAATTTTGGGACCCTGTGATACACAGTTGTCATTAGGAGGATCTGTTAATGCCCCTTTAATCACAATGATATGTAGTATGTGTTGGGCACCATTTTAAGTGCTTTACGTGAATTCACTCTTTTATTATCCCTTTTTGGAAATAAGGAAACTGAAGCAGAGGGAGGTTATGAAACTAGCTCAAGGTCATACAACCAGTAATGAAGATGCTGGGATTCAAACATAAGTGTGTGGCTCAGTCTTAACCTGGAAACCACCTGACAGGTGTGCCTGTAAAATTCTACTTGGCTTGTGGAATCAGTTGTTACCAACCTTAGAAAA
>NW_003852421.1:5065789-5081403 GCF_000181295.1 Otolemur garnettii | reverse complement strand
GATGGTACAACTCTATGAATACAGTAAAACCCTCTAACTTGTATACTTTAAATGGTAAATGCTGCAATATGTGAGTTATAGTTCAATAAAGCAATTGGAAATAAAGAAGTGGAGTTAAACACCAGCCTCACCATATATTAAGTGTAAGACTTTGCATGAGTCACTGCATATAAAATTCCTCACATGAAATAGAGATAAAGATCATTGATATCACTTAATTTGCAATGAGAATGTATAAAAATTGCCCAGCACTGTGCCTAGCACACAGAAAATGATCAATAAACGGCTATGGAAGATCGTAAAAGTATAACTTACAACTTTATGAAGCCAAATTCTTTTTCTAGCAGCTAGCTATCCCTCAGGTGCCAACCTGTTCAATACCTGAGCCCATTTGAGGGAAGACAAATGGTAACAGGGCATCTTTAGATTTTGGTAAAACATGAATTCATATTCCCAGTTTCACAGTCTCAGATTCTCACATCTTTCAAGCTGTTGGAAGTAAGGACTGTGCTATTTTTCTTATTTTATTTCTAAAAGAGCAATGAGACCTGTCCAAAAAAAGAGTACAGCCATCTTCATGCATGCTATTGCTTCTGAAATGTGAATACTGCTGTCCAACCATTTTCTCTCTGTAATTCCCAGAAGTCTGTAGCACTGACCCTTCAGTGATTCCCTTAGATATTATTTAGTGCCTACTATGCACCACTCTGCTAGGCCATACAGATAACCCCATTACAACCCTGCCCTTGTAGAGTGGGTAATAGAGCATTCTTTGGGAGGCTATAGCCACCCTGTATTCTTTGAAAGTAAATAAAAATAACTGGTTATCATTTACTGAGTGTCTACTGGGTTGTGTGTTCTGTACTTATTTTTTGTTAATTTAGGAGCTAGGGAAGAGGCAGAGACTAAGCCACATGTAACCAACATCTTAAATGGACGGGTAGAAGACAATCTGTCACCAGAAAACAAATCTTCACCAGATTTGAATCAACTACCCCGAATCAGATACTTGTCCCTATTCCACATATGACTTTCAAGAACAAACTGTAAATTCCAAATAGGGAGGGATCACTCTTCAGTCAAGCGTTTTCATTTATTAGATTAAATACTAGTTTTAAAACAAATAGAAATAATAGAACTGGGAGCAATAGCAAAAGACCGTTTGTCTGTAGGCACAGTTATACCCAAACATCCAAGATATCTTGAAATAGCGGGTGAAGCTCTGTGCGTGTGTGGCCACTATCACGACACGGCAGAAAAAGTGACATAACTTCAAGAATGACATCATCATCCCCGTCCAGTTCAGCAATAAGATTATTACTCCCTGTTAAACCTTGGCCTTCCATCGACTCCAAGTAGGAATAGAATGAATGGGAAGGGTCGTCCACTGCCAGTGCCTCATGTCCTCAGTGCCCTCTGAAAATGAGAGCCCCGGTGACAGTCTTTCCAGAATAGCTTCAAAATCTGTTGATAAAAATTAAAGCAGATATATTGTTAGAAAAAGACTAGAACTCCCTTATAATCAGGTACACACAACTATTTGACAAGTAGTCAAATTACAATTATTGTGAACTATAGCTTATTCATTTATATTTTCTTCTTAACATTTGACTTCATTCCCTAAAAAAAAAGTCAGATGTTATATGAACTTTAATATTGATCTAGCTTTGGCAGAGATGTGGTAGCTTAATGGATTAGAGCATTTAGCTTTTTACCCCAGAGAGCAATATTTCTTCTTTGTCCCCACAGTTAGATAATCTGCTACTCCCCATTACCAGGGCACTAAATTTCAAATTCTCTATACACCTGAGCAGGCTGCTACATATCTGGCCATCTTAATTTTGGTCTTGATTTATTGGAGCTGAATTACATTCCTAACTCTTCCTGCAGCACTGGGTGAATTTTATTGCAAAAGCAATGGGGAGAAAGTTACCGTCATATATCTCTCTTGCTGGGCAGAGCATTTAGATACACCAGGGACCCCACACCCCACTGCTCCATGCCTTGTATGCTGGATTTATAACACAGAAGCTCAGCTCTAGGGTTACATACAGGCATATCATAGATGAGATGGGGAATTTGATTTTGCAATAATGATTACTTGTTGCTGGAGCCCACATTCCTGCAGGCTCTGCCTTTATTCCCAACACTGCTGGCGAATAAAACTAATTCCACCTGCTACCTAATCTAGCAAAACTCATCTTTCACTTAAGGGAGAGAGGCCAAAAGAGGGTAGACAGGAAGTCAGGAGAATTTGAGAGGTTGGCCATTTTTTCTATTTTGTCTCAAAGAGTTCACTTCCATTATTGTGACTGCTTTAGGAATATTTTAATCTTTGAAACTTGTGTTTCTTTGAGGTTGGGGGGAAGCATTACATCTTTTCCAGCCCAGTGAGTTAATTTGAGGGCTTGTTCCGGCTGTCTCTTCCACTTCAAAGAGTCCAGGTCCCTAGGGCTAGCCAATTGTATTATGAATCCTACAGATTTGGCTTGCCTTTCCTGCTGAGTGTCATCTATCCTCACAGTCCCTCAGTGGATAATTTTTGTCCTCCCTAACATCATCTGCTTGAGAAATTTGTGCCTGGCAGGCCTGTCTGTCCAAGTTAAGCTTGAAATACAGTAGCTATACGACTCATTTGACAAGGCATAGCTCTACAGTAAGGCCGCAGGCTTACTTTGACCAAGATGAGAAACTTCCAACCACCTGATTACAAATTCCAAAGCTTCTTTGGTGCAGAAGTGGCCTGTCCACATAATGTAAGTTATTTTTCCTCCACTGCCCCATTTTTTCTGACCCTGTGCACCTTATACCCACACGTCTTATCTTAAAAGCTCTCAGAGATTTTTAATTCTTAGACTGGCCTCATGAGGTTTCCAGTTCCTGACTGTTTTCACCACTCAACTTGAACACTGTCACTTGCATCAAAGAACTCTATAGTCAACTCTCATTGCCAGATGCTTAGGGAGTGGGTGATAGACATTGGCGCTAGAGCAGTGGTTCTCAGACTTTAGTGTGCCTGGGAATCACCTGGAGCTTCTTAAAACACAGATTTTGGGGTTCCGATTTGGGAGGTCTGGGGTAAGCCTTGCGAATTCTTATTTCTAAGAAATTGCCAAGTAATTCTAATTCTGTTGGTGTGATAACCATAGTATAAGAATCACTATATACATATTTTGGCATCTACTGTATGTGTATCTGATATTGATTCTCTAAAAAATGATCTTGTATAGAGTGCTATGATATGAGAACACCTATTCTTAAAAGCATGAAAAGTACTTGGTGTATGATTTCATTTCTATAATATCTTTGAAGTGACACAACTTTGGAAATGGATAACAGATTATAGGTTGCCAGGGGCAGAGAAGAAGGTAGGTGTGGTTGTAAACAGGCATCTTAAGAAGATCGTTTCGGCTTCAGAACTGTCCAGTGTCTTAACTGTGGTGATGGAAGTGTAAGCCTACATGTGTGATAAAATTGCATAAAACTAAACAAACACACACAGTGAGTACAGGGAAACCTGACAAAATCTGAATAAGACTGATGGATTGTGTCAATGGTGATATCCTGGTCATGATATTAGCAACATTTGCAAAATGTCACCATTGGGGGAAACTAGACAAAGTGTACAAGGAAACTCTATTATTTGCTGTAACTGAATGAGAATCAACAATTAATAAAAATTTCATTTAAAAAATACACAAAAGTCTCATCAATCCAGAGACAATAAAAGATAATGTAAGACCGACTCGGAGATAATATAGAGTCCTAGTTTAACCTCAGAACTCTGAGATTCCATGTGTTAAAAGCCAAGGACACATTCATAGTGGCCAAATGTGCCAGCAGGATAGACAGCACAGCTAATGTTCTTTTTAGGACCTTCTCATATTTGTCCACGCTGCAGTCTAGAGATTTCTGCAAAGGGGAAGAAGAAACAGAGACATACCTGACTATCTCAGAGAATAACGCAACTCAATAGTGTACAGAACAATGCAATCAAATGGCTAAAACATGGATTCACAGCCTGCATGCCACAGGTTTCCGAAAAGTGGTTGTGTACTTATTTGATGTTACCTATTCTGATTGTATGTTCCATGAGGGAAGGAAAATACTGCATCAGTCTTGTTTACCAGCGTATCTCAGCTCCTAGTACTGTGCTGGGCACGTAACAGCTGCTTAATACATATTTGTAAAATTTTTTTTGAGACAGAGTCTCATACAGTCACCCAGGTTAGAGTACAGTGGCATCTTCATAGCTTAATGCAACATCAAATTCCTGAGCTCAAACGAGGCTCTTCCCATAGCTCCTGGTATCTGAGACTACAGGTGCATGCCATTATGCCCAGCTAATTTTTTCTATTTTTAATAGAGGCAGGGTCTCACTGTTGCTCAAGCTGGTCTTGAACTCATGACCTTAAGCAATCCTCCTACCTTGGCCTCCCAGAGTGCTAGGATTATAGGCATAAGCCACCGTGTCCAGCCTGTCAAATGTTTTTGTGAAAAGCCCATATGGTCTATTAAAGTTACTATGCCTTCTCTCTTCCTCCTTTCCAAATCTCATCCCTACTCTCTCCTCCCCCACCATCTACATTTAAACATACAAACAGAGAGATACATGAAAATAGTTGTATCTGCCATAAATCAGGCAGTCATTTAACCTCTTTGTGCCTTAGTGTCCTCATCTGTAAAATGAGGAAAATAATAATACCTACTTCAAAGGACTACCAGAAGGATTAAGTGAATTCATATCTGTGGAGCACTGATAACTTTACCTGGCATGTAGCAAGTGCCATGTAGGTGTTCATTAAGTTGCAACGCAGTTCTAACACTGACTACTGGGAGTTAGAACAGACTTCAGAGGTTAACGACATGGTTCTCCACAAGACTTAACTTCAGACACCAGTCATAAGCCCTGGGGTTCCTAGACCAACTGCTTTGCTCACGGTCTAAAAATTGAGAGCTTCCTACTTTGTTCTCTGGGGTCTGATAATTCACTAGAATGACTCATAGAAGTTTTATTATAAAACGCACACATCAGGCCTAGCCAAATGAAGAGATGCATAGACAGAGGTCTAGGAGTGGTCCAAATGCGGAGCTTACATGTCCTTGGGAATGTGTCCCTCTCCTGGCACTTTGACGTATGATTACCAAGCAGGATGCTCACCTGAGCTTTAGTGTCTCCAGTTTTTATTGGGGTTCCATCATGTGGGCCTGGTTGTTTGAATCATTGGCCGTGGGATTGAGCTCAATTTCCAGCCCCCTCTTCTTCACTCAGCTCAGACTGATTCCGTGGCTAAAAGCCTCAGGCCCTCTGATCCCATTGTTGTTCTTTCCAGCATGGCCAGGCCCCATCCTGAAAACATGGAAGGGCCCTCTGTGAGTCATCTCATGAGCATCAACTCAGGCATATTCCCAGGGGCTCACCATGAGTGACAGGGACACTTAGGAAATTCCTAGGCTTTAAAGGGTAGCTCCCAGAAACTGGGGATGAAAGCCAGTCAATTTTTTATTACACAGCATAATATTTACTGAATTGAATGAGTAGAGAAGCGAGGAAAGAATTCTAAGAAAAAGGGTGTCTAAAAAGAAAGAGGCAGGAATATATCATGCCATGGCATAGTAGGAAGACCCACTCTCTGCAGATAATTTTTGCGACACAGTAGTCTCCCCTTATCTGGGGTATCTCTTCTGTGGGTTGAGCCCCATGAGGTACAATATAAGAAGATATTTTGAGAGAGAGAACACACTCACATAACTTATATTACAGTAAGTTGTTATAATTGTTCTGTTTATTATTAGTTATTGTTAATATTTTATTGTGTCTAATTTACAAATAAACTATCATAGGAAAAGGCATAGAATAAACAGGGTTCATTACTATCTTGTGAATGTGTCCACTAGGGGTCTTGGAATGTATTCCATGTGGATAAGGGGGGTCTGCCGTACTGAAATGCACCAGCTTTACGTCAAATGGCCAGTGTTCTGACTGTGGTACTGCTATTCACCAATCATAGTTCCATCTTGTTTGAGTCTATGGATCATTGTAAACCACCTGAAATCCTTTCTGTGAGAGGCAGGCATAATTTAAATATATACACATAGGGATTCAGACAGCAAATATTTTTATTAATTTTATTTCTCACAATACTGTGGGTTGATTTGGCACTTTCTGGCTCCATATGATGGCATCAGCGCCACATGCAGTTCATGTGACTGCATTCAGCTGGCCAGTAGCCAGGCTGAAAGATCCAGGAAGCTCTCCCTCATACATTGGGGCCTGGCTAGAGTGCTAAAGTGACTCAATTCTCACCCACCCAGGAAGCCTCTCTCTACATGTGACAGCTCATCTTCCAGTGCTTCTCCTTGTAGTGGCCTCTCTTCTCCAGTAGGACAACCTGGATTTCCTGACAAGAGACCAAAAGCAGAAGCTGCCAGTCTTTGTCCACCATGATCTGTTGGTCAAAGCAAATCACAAGAGCAGCCCGGTTTCAAGCGGGGGAAGGAGGGGAACGCTCCCTCTCTTGATGGGAAGAGCAGCATGTTGCATGTGTGTACAAGGAGGAGAGGAATCACTGCAGCCATCTTTGGAGACTACGTTCTTGGACCCTCCATTTCCTCATCTGAAAATGGGAATTTTAATATCTTCATCTAGTAAACTAACGAGAGAATTAAGGGACACATACTGTGTGATGCATGATATCATTTCATAAATTTTATTTTTATTTTTTTGAGACAGAGTCTCACTATGTCGATCTGGGTAGAGTGCTCTGGCGTCACAGCTCACAGCAACCTCTAACTCTTGGGCTTAAGCGATTCTCTTGCCTCAGCCTCCCAAGTAGCCGGGACTACAGGCACCCGCCACAACACCTGGCTATTTTTTGTTGTAGTTGTCGTTGTTTAGCAGGGTAGGGTCAGGTTCGAACCTCGGTGTATGTGGTCAGCACCGTAACCACTGAGCTATAGGCTCCGAACCCATTTTATAGATTTTGCAGTGCTAAACAAGTAGAAAATACTGTAGTGATGGGTGATCAAAGTGGATTAGAAGAATGAGCGCAAAATATACAGTGCTTTGGGGGAGTTTACTAGAGGGAGAGGAAACAGAAAAATATATCTGCTTTACAAGTAGATACAGGAGGTTATTGTAACTGCATTTTTAAAAAAAATATGGAATCCTTCATGAATTTGCATGTCATCCTTGCACAGGGGTCATGCTGATCTCTGCATTGTTCACCTCTGTACATGTGCTGCCAGAGCAAGCACTGTAATTGCATTTTTTGAGCATTTACTATGTGTCAGGCACTGTAGTAATTGCATTACAAGTATATAAGATGGATATTTTATTGCCATTTTAGAGAAAAGTAATGACTGGTAAGTGGCAGAGTCAGAATTAGAACCCAATTCTATTTCCAGAATCTTAATTACTGCAGCCAGAGTTTCATTTATCACTTATATCACAATCAATTGGCAAATACTGAAGGCAGAACTCAGATTCTGCTTTTTAAAAACAGTTACATTAATGTTGGAGAAGCATTCAACCTCGTTGTACTATAGTGAACCTTCCCAGGTTTTTCAGTAGTTCAAGGACACTAAGAAGGCAGGTTTAGAGGAAATTTTTTCTTGGAGGGACAAAGGAAAGTCTGGAATAAGGAAAGTGCCTTAGAGAAGGCAAAGTGACTTAGAAGTGGAGGGAATAACAAGGCGCTTTAAAAAGATGCTTTCTAGAGATTGATGCTAAAATTAGAGAAATGTGAGTAAGACTAGAAAGGTTAGAAGCCAGACCCAACTATATTAACCAAGTTTATATTTTGTTCATTAATTCATTTGTTTTATGCCTCTTTGCCTTTGAGCTTACCCTTTCCTCTACTAGGAAAGGATTTCCAAGTTCCTTCTTCTCTCTCTCCACCAAAGATTTCCAGTCTGAGGATGAACATTTGCCTCCTCTGGGAAGCCTTTCCTGACCCCTTCAGCCTAGGAGGGCCAGGTGTGTGCTGCCCCTTCCCTCATTCCATCTTTCACAGGCCCTTTATTGTCAATGTTTTATAATCCTCCTTCAACACTGTGAGGGTAAGGACTGTATGGAATAGAGAAAGGAGAAGGGAGAAATCAGACATGATTCTTAGTAAGAATCACTGGGTGAAACTGGAGGTGAAGGAGTCACTGAAAAGTTGTCCATTGTTCTTTGAAAACGAGGAAGGCTTGTAGAGAATACAAGATGAACATCGTGGGTTTATCAAATGGCAGCGGACACAGAGCAGCCTTGTGGTTGTCTCTTCATGACGACGCCAATTCATAACTGCCCAGCAGATCAGTCCCTTACACCATTTCATATATTTTATCTTAGGCCACGTAACAAATGGTTGGAATTTTGTAAATACAAACACCAGAAAAGATATTTTTTTGTAACCATAGTCACAAGTCGGCCTAACCCTATTACTTCAATTGTTAGAAAGAAATGGTAAAACAGGCCCCTCATGTTGCTATGATAACCAAATGTGACAATGCATGTCAAAATGCTTTATAAAATTGGTGGCAGGCAATAATATTTCTACTATTAGTATCATTCATCGACTGCACCCTAGCCCGCTCTGCCTCTTCCTAAACCACACCTTACGGACGAATTACGGAGTTTAGCCCCTTCCTAGTTCCGCGGCGCTGCCCTAATCCAAGATGGCGTCATTAGCTTCGGTCAGCTCACCCCCCTGGTTGCACTACGTGCGCCTTTCTGGAACTGCAGGTTGGGTGGATTCAACTTCTCCGTCGTCCTGTGATGATGAAAACCCGGATGCGCCTTTAAAGCGGGCAGTCCAGGTTTGCGCAGGCGCAGCGCGGCCGCGGGTGGGCGGAACTGGTCGGGATGAGTGGCGGAGGGACAGAGACCCCTGTGGGTTGTGAGACCGCCGTGGGCGGCGGCAACAAGAAGAGGGACTCTCTGGGGACCGCAGGCACAGCGCACCTCATTATCAAGGGTACGGAGCGGCAGGGCCGTGGTTCCTGGTGGATCTCAGCGCAGCCCCACCTCCCAAGCTGAGCCCTCTGACCAGGGCCGCGCTCCAGGCTGACATCGATCTCCGGGGCCCGCGCGCGTTTGTGCGGGATGGGGGAGCCTTGTCGGTCCTTGCCTGTTTGCCAGGCCAGATGCTTCCCAGTAACAGTCAGCCGACCTAACTCATCTTGCTCGCTTTCCTCTGTTGCATCCCTGAACTCTTAGGCCCGCCTCCTGACCCCGGGCGCAGAGCTTCGTTGGACAGCCTCACGACCGACCTGTAATGTCAAGGACGGGAGTTGAGAGCTGGGAAGCCGTCGCTTAGGAATTGTGTGACTTCGAGTCATTCGCTTTACTCACTTTCCTACCCTGTTTGCTCCTGGGTTGCGCGAGGAGTAAATGAGATAACATTTATATGAAAGCGCCCTAAAAGCCTTACCCGTGCAGAAGCGTCCGTTTGTCTGGCGTGCTTTGAGCTGGGAGAAGGTTCCAGCCTGGTTACAACCTGGATTGTCACAGACCCTGCCTTAGCTTTGGTTTCCCAAAGGTCATATCGACCCTGTTTCCTGCGGGAAGAGTTTTGCCAGTTAGATACTACACTTTCTCATTGACCATCCTTCCTTAACTCTGAACTTAGCCTGTCAGTCCCACTATCCTCAGTAGGGAAGCCTTTTATGATTCCAGAATCCTTCAGCACTACCGGGGGGATGGTATCCTTGGGCGCTGTGTGTTTTATTTTAACCTTATCTGTCAGGTTTGTGGGCAGCCCCAGCTCAGCTGGCTGTGGCTGTTTTTAAACTTTGTATTTCAGGTTGTTTCTTACGTCTAATTAGGAATGTGAGAGTGTTACATGATTATTAGCGCTAAATTAGAATTATATATGCAATCTTAGTGAAGTATTACTTTAATTTTTTAAATTGTAAACAACATAATTTACATTTCTTTATGAAGGGTACAGTTCAGCAGCCTTAAGTACATTCTTATTGTTGTGCTACCGTCACATCTATAGAACTCTTCAACTTGCAAAATGGACACTGTATCATGAAACAACCTCTCCCCTATTCCCTAGCAACCGCCATTCTGTCTGAATTTGACTAGTCTCTGTACTGCCTGTAAGTTGAACCATATAATATTTTTCCTTTTGTGACTGGCTTTTTTCACTTAGCAAAGTATCCTCAACATGTATCCATGTTGTAGCATGTGTCAGAATTTCTGTCCTTTTGGAGACTGAGTAATATTCCATTGTCTGTATTTACCACGTTTAGTTTATCCATTCATCTGTCAATGGACTTTTGTGTTGTTTTCATGTTCTAGTTATTGTGAATAATGCTGCTGTGAACTTGAGTGCACAAGTATCTTTTCAAATACCTGCTCTCAAGTCTTTGGGGTAAATACCCAGAAGTAGGATTGCTGGATCATATGGTAATTCTGTTTTTAATTTTTTGAGGAATTGCTATACAGTTTTTTATGTTGGTTACAGCGGTTTACATTCCCACTAATGGTGCACAGGGGTTCACCTTTCTCCACAACCTTACCAACATTGTTATTTCACCAACATTATTATGTTATAATCTTTTACATCTTACCAACGTTGTTATTTTATAATCTTTTACATCTTACCAACATTGTTATCTTATAATCTTTTACATCTTACCAACATTGTTATTTTCTTTCTCTGGTAGCAGCCATCCTGATGGATATGAGATGGTGTCTCATTGTAGTTTCATTTGCATTTCCATGATGGTTAGTGATGTTAAGCACCTTTCCATATACTTATTGGCCATTTGTGTATCTTCTTTAGAGAAATGTCTATTCAAGTTCTTTGTTCATTTTTTGGTTCAGGTTTTTGTTGTTAAGTTGTAAGAGTTCCTTACATATACCAGATATATAAAGTGGTTATATTTTGTGCTTATATTTTTTCTACTTAGCATACTTTGCAGGATGTGTCCTAATCCAATTTGCAAGAATAGGGAGTTGGAATCTGCCCAATTGCATGTCTGTAAAAATCAGAAATTTGGGGAACAGATTACTAATGAATGAACATGAATAATACTTTTTTTATTGAGACAGAGCCTCAAGCTGTTGCCTTGGATAGAGTGGCATGACATCACAGGTCACAGCAACCTCCAACTCCTGGGCTTCAGCAATTCTCTTGCCTCAGCCTCCCAAGTAGCTGGGACTACAGGCTCCCGCCACAATGCCCAGCTATTTTTTGTTTGTAATTGTCATTGTTGTTTGGGAGGCCTGGCTGGATTTGAACCCACCAGCTCTGGTGTATGTGGCTCGAGCTACAGGTGCCAAGCCAATAATACATATTCTTACTTGGAAATTTAACTTCTCCAGGAATTTTGACATTTACATCTTAAACTATAGATGAATTACTAAGAAGAGTTAATGGACTGACTCACCAAAACAGTTAAAAATCAGAACTTTTTTCCTTATTTATGACTTTCAGACCTTTACTTTCAGAAAAAGTAAAGAGACTTATAAGGAATACACACTACCCACCTTAATAAATAAATCATTGAAAGCCCCACTGTGTATCTTGCTTTGATTGCATTCGTTACCCTCCCTCCTTGCTAAAAGCAACCACTGTCCTGAATTTGATCTTTATCATTCTCATCTGTCACCTGGTATGTGTCTCAAAAGGAAGTGTAATTTTGCATACGTTTAGACTTCATATAAATGGCTCTAAACTTTCTAAAAGTTGCTTTTTTGTCCAGTATTATATTTGTGGGATTTATCTATGTTAACGTGACTTTAGTGTATTCATTTATACTTGCTGATTTATGGTGTTCCAATGTATAATTATGTTTAAAGTGTTCCCTTTTTTTCTTTGACATGTAATATTAATTACATCTATGCTGTAGTAAATGTACTTAGAAATACCTGTTCATTTGTGTAAAAGTTTTTCTAGCTTATATACCAAGGCATAAAATTACTAGGTATACATCTTCAGTTTTATTGGATATTTTCAGATTGCTCTCAAAAGCAGTTATATTTTAATACACACACTCTGGCAGTGGATGTAGTGGATGGCAGTCCTCTTAATCCATGGACTAAACTGGATTTTAACCTTCGTGTGTTGGTGGGGAAGCGGGAAAGATTATGCCACTTAGCATGGATTAACCCTGAATTTCATTTTGTCTTTATAGATCTTGGAGAAATTCATTCAAGGCTCTTGGATCACAGACCAGTTATTCAAGGTGAAACACGTTATTTTATAAAGGAATTTGAAGTGAGTATTTAAAACTTACTTTATAAAAACACTTCCCCAATTGTTAGTGTGTTTATATGCAGAACAGAAATTCCCTAGTTCTAAACTCTGATTTCAGTTCACATCTTTATGAAATATACAAACAGAAATTATGGAGAGACAAAAATGCTTAGGTTTTTTCTTCCTTTTTGTTCTTTCTTTCTTCTTTTTCCTTTTGTTTTTGTTTAAAGGGTCTTGGTATGTTGCCCAGGCTAGTCATTGGGCAACTATTGGGCTCAGGCAATCTTACTGCTTAGTTGGGACTACAGGTGTATGTGCCCGGCTCAGAAATGCTTGTTTTTAATGGGATGAGTACAAGACTAGACAGCAGGAGACTCGGGTTCATGGTCTGGTGCTAACTCTGAATTTAATGTCTGTCAATCTCAATTGTTTTTAATCTATAAATTGAGATTAGTGAAAAAAAAAAAGATTTTTGAGATTGATGGATCTGAGCTTTCCAAACCCATTTTCTACATTTTTTTCCTCAGTTGGGGCATCAGCAGCCACTCCAGTTAAAACTTGAGAATGATCTTTGGCTATTCTTTCCCCCATAGAGCCCATATTCAGTGACCAAATCTTCTCTAGATGTTAGCTCATAAAGATCCACTTCTTCTGACAGATATGACTGCTTTATCAACCAACTGAGAGCCAGTTTTTCCCCTGCTGCCAGAGCAACCTAACATTATTTCACTTTTTTAAACTCTTTGGTAATATTTGCAGTCTATAAGATAAGTCTAAGCATCCTTCTATGACCTGGGCCCTTTGTAGTTGTACCTCTCCCACTCTTCTCCTTGTATACTGTCCCAGCAATACTGATGCACCAGCATGCCATCCTATTTCATATTACTATAAGTTTTGCACATGTCATGTGACAGTGAGTTCTCCTGGGTTACTATTCATCCTGAAAGGGAAAGAACTCTTTGTTTCATCGGATTGGATTCACGGGGAAACCTTTATGCTCCTGTTGAGAGAAAAGCTAAGTATAAACTGGCTACCAGCAGCTAAAAGGGGCCATTCGTTGCTGTGCTGTGGATATGGACGGGAAGAGGGTCAGGAGCTCCTGCACCTGGTCCCCACTCTGCCTCCCTATAGAAGCCACTCAATCATTCAGTATCTTTGTCTACCAAAAGAAACTAAAATACCTTTTTTTCAGAAAAGCAAAATAGCTTTGTGCAGTGCAGTATTATAGCCAAGGAGGTTTATCGAAGGTACAACTATTGCTTAAAAAAAAACAAAAAAACTCCATAATACTTCACAGGGTTGTTGTGAGGATTAGACACTGGCATATCTTGGAATATCGTCTAGTATCTAGAATTAGCTATTTAGTTAGCTGTTTTCATTGTTGTCATCATGATTATCATTATTTATTATTTCTATAGTGTAATAAGAATTACGTGGAACACGGAAAATTATCCGGAGACTATCCATAACCATTCTGTGCAAAGATAATTACCAATTCCATAGTGAGAATAAAGTGGAAATTTCTATGCAAACTTGCTCTGAGTCCTTGCAGGGATTTCCAGCCTGGGGGAGTATTTGAGGACTGTTTTGCTTATCTGTAGTGTTAGACAGTGAAAAGGTTTGCTTAGATCTTCTTTTGGTTTTTGCTCATCAGCTTTCTTTAGTGTTCGTGTATTTAATGTCTGTCAAGGCAGCTCTTGATTCTTCCAGTGTGTGGCAGAAAAAAAGATGGTGTGTTGTATAATTGCTTATTGAATATTCCACATGTAAAGTGTGGATTTAGTTATTCTTAAATGTGGGAGTTATGTTTGATTCTTCTTTTTTCCTTCACTTCAGCAACCAGGCTATCAGTAAGACTACCTCCAAAACTTAAAACAAATCTTAAATCTTTCTTTCTTTCTTTTTCCTTTTTTTTTTTTTGAAGCAGACTTTTACTTTGTTGCCCTCAGTAGAGAGCTGTGGTGTCACAGCTCACAGCAACCTTAAACTCTTGGGTGTAAGCGATCCTCTTGCCTCAGCCTCCCAAGTAGCTGGGACTACAAGCGCCAGCCACAACGCCCAGCTACTTTTTAGACCTGGGGTCTCCCTCTTGCTCAGGCTGGTCTCCAACTCGTGAGCTCAGGCAATTCACTCACCTTGGCCTCCCAGAGTGCTGGGATTACAAGTGCGAGCCACCCTGCCCAGCCTATGCTTAAAAATCTTGATGATCTCTGACTCCTACTCATCTTGAGAACTTTGTGGTACACAACTCTTCATTTACTGGGCTTCAGCCATACTTTCTTCTTTCCTTTTTCTTTAACACATCATGATTATTCTACATCAGTAATTCTGTCTTCCTAAAATGTTCCTTGTCCCTATTTTTAGCATGGTCTCATCTTTTTTGTTTAGATTGCAGGTTAAATATCACTTCTGGCCCTTTAATCCAAAGTCACTGAAGCACCCTGTCATGTCATCCCTAATTTACTTCATAATACAGCACTATATTTTTTTTCTGATGCTATGTAACAAGTTACCACGAATTTAACAATATAAAACAGCTAAACACCTAAAAACATAACTGTCCTGTAGGTCAGAAATCTGGGCATAGGGCTGAGATCTTAGCACAGGGTCTTAGAAGGCTAAAATCAAGGTATTAGACAGGTTGGGTTCTCATTTGGGGTTTGGGGTTCTTTTCCCCACTCACATGGTTGTGGAGGACTCAGTTCCTTGGTATGGGGGCCACTCATATTCCTCCTCACTTGGCTGCTTCCATCTTCAAAGCCTGGAATGAAGAGTCTCTCACACTTTAAATCTCTCTGGCCTAGAGAAGCCTAGTCCCTTATTTAGACTTACCTGAAAACCCTTTACTACAGCACCTAAACTTGGGTTAGATTGAGTTAGCTGGGAGCAGGTGTGTGCACACTGTGTGTGGGGGGGGCCCTTTAGGATCATTTAGAATTCTGCCTACCATAGCACTTAAAACTACCTGATACCTTTCCTATTATTTACTTATTTATCACCTTCCTTCCTTAGAGTATCTTACTAGCTATAATTACTTGTTTTACAAGACTTAGTTTTATTTTTAAAATGGGAACAATATATACTGCAGAGTTTTTGAGTTTTAATAAAGATCAAATGATACATCATTTTTAAAATCTCTGGTATAGGTTCGGCGCCTGTGGCGCACTGGTTATAGCACCAGCCACATACACCAAGGGTGGAGGATTCCAACCTGGCTGGGACCAGCTAACCAGCAATGACAGCTGCAACAAAAAATAGCCGGGTGTTGTGGTGGGCCCTTGAAGTCCCAGCTACTTGGGAGGCTAAGGCAAGAGAATCAGTTAAGAGTTGGAGGTTGCTGTGAGCTGTGATGCCATGGCACTCTACCCAGGGTGACAGTTTGAGACTGTCTCAAAAAATAAAAGAAAATTTTCACAT
>NW_003852421.1:5057760-5065769 GCF_000181295.1 Otolemur garnettii | reverse complement strand
AAGAGTTGGAGGTTGCTGTGAGCTGTGATGCCATGGCACTCTACCCAGGGTGACAGTTTGAGACTGTCTCAAAAAATAAAAGAAAATTTTCACATTGGATGTGATAGATACAAGCTTATTAGATAAAGTCAACCAAAATGTGTTGCACACTTACTTTGTATGAGGCATAATGTCAGGAACTACTGATACCCTTCCTGGTGAATGAGACAGACACATAGACTCACTCTTTGAGAAGCAAGGCATTCTTATATTGCCTTGAAGAATGGTCTTTGTCATTGAAGAGTGGTCTCTGAAAGACTCAAAAATATTTTGTCAGCCAAGTTAGGGTTTTTTTTTTCCCTGAAAAGCACTTGATTCAGTCTTTTCACACAATGACCTCCCCAGCTGGCTTCCTGAGGGCTTAGGGTAGCACAGAAATGTTCCTGTACATTAGGCTCAGCTGCCTTTTCTATATATTAGATTCTAACATTTACACTCAAATTAGAAGAAAAAAGCAGAAAAAATTTTAGAGACGTTAAATTTGAATATATATCTGCATTCTTTATGATTCTTTTCTATATTGGCCCAGACAATAACATCTTATATTTAATAAAAATGGTCTTTGCCCAAAGTGGCATTGCTGTACAGGGAGAAGGAGGGAAGCAGACCTTCCTGGATGTTTCATCTTTTCTGTACCATTTAAGTGCAATTCACTTAAAAAAAAATGGCTAGCATTTAAAACTAAAATTGTTTATATATTGAAAAGATTGTGACAACAATGATCTTTCTCTATATAAAATTTTATTTGTAAAAGAAGGGAATAAGTGCCACATGGTGGCAGCATTACTCAAATTACTGAAGTACTATTCGGTTATGTTAAACTCTCCTTGTTTCCATTAGTATTTAAAGAGAGTTGACTAACTTTATAATTTTTTTCCCTTGATTTTAATGAACAGTATGAAGAAGGATTCTCAAGGATCTCACCTTTGGGGTAGAGTGAGATGTTAATGTTGAGTGAATGTTAATGTAGTGGTATCAGTGAGCAAAGGCACCATCTTCTGTGCCATTTCCAGCCATAGAGGAGGTGTCATGGCCTTTCTCTTGTGGAGCAGAGCAGAGACCCACATTAGCTTGCAGAGCATATGCCCTGTATACGTTTTGACTTAGCAAACATTTTTCAGTTAGTGCTTTGTTGAACTAAAGTCAACCCCTAGGTATATCAGGAATGTGCTTAGTGAATCGTGCCACATCTGAAAATTAGTGGCTTTAACAAGTGCTTGTTTTTCTATCCTAATAGCCAAAATCCAGAGTTAGACAGCCTAGGGTTGGTCTGGTGGCTCCACAAAGTCTGCTTTTTCTTCCAACGTTACCTCCTATCTCCCTGAGAGTGTCGCCCTCATCCTTAATGTTTACAGGGTAGCTTTGCTCCAGCCATTACATCTGCATTTTATGTAGTGAAGGGGAAAGCCAGTGGGAAACAGCTAGCAGTCTCTGTTACAGGCACATTACCACTCTGGAAAAAATCTGCATACAGCTAGAATGAAGGGAATGGAGCGGTGTAATTATTAGGCTAAGATAAGCACTAAGTACCTAAGGGCTCAGGGGAGGGAAAGGAAACAACTCCCAGTGGAGTTCTGAGAAAAGTTTTCATAGAAGGGATGAAGTTCGGGCTGAGAAAGAAAAATAGATATTAGAAAAATTGGAGCAAATGGCGGTTAAAATTAGAGGCAAAAAGTGTTCAGTAAGTACCGTAATTATAGGAGGTGGGAGGGATTGTGTTAAGGAATTTGAATGTGAGCTAAAATGATGAAGGGAAAATTCCTTAAAAGGCCAACATAACCTAGAATTTTCACTTTACATCCTGATATCTTGATTTTAGTTGAACTGTCAGATTATTAAATAACAGGATAAAATTTCATATGATTACAGTATCTGTCACATGTAGCATGTGATAAATGTGTTATGTACAATAGGGTTTTAAATCTTGTGGGACTAGCCAGCTTTGTGATTGAAAAAAATTTTAATTATTGTATCTCCATTTCCTCTCTAATACCGTCACTACCCAGCCAGGTTCATTGCCTGCAGCTCAAGAGGAAGCCAACATCCTGAGACAGCCTGGGTTACAGTGGAGAGAGAGTTTAATATCATAGGGAGCCATGAGGGGATATGGGAGAAATTTCTCGTCTATCTCCCTGAGAATTTTGGGGCCAGGGCTTTTAAAGATAGTTTGGCAGGCAAAGGGGTAGCAAATTGAGCCTGCTGATTGCCTGGGTAAGAACTCATATAGTGTTGGGAAGCAGAACTTGTCTTCTTGCTGAGTCATTTCTCAGGTAGAGGGCCCCAAGACAAGTTGAATCCATTCTGTGGTATGGGCCACTGGTCTGTTTGGTTCGTTTGTTTTCCAGAATGCAGGATCTGGAAGATATCTCAAAGATCAGCCTTAGGTTTCACAAAGGTGTTATTATGAGAGCAATGAAGAAAGCTAAGACTCTTGATGCCCATCAGCTATGTGACTACTGAATAGTAAGCAATTATAGGAAAGCAAGCGAGGGAACAATGGCTGATAATGTGTATTTTTTAAGTGTATCTATATCTTTGCAGAGTTCAGACTCTTACCACAGTTCCCATGTTATGGCCTTTTTATTTATTTTATAGAAGGCAGTTTCAATACTATTAAATTACATCTTTAGTAAAAATATTACAATACAGTAACTATAGTAATAATATTAATAATTGCTAACATTTTAAGTGCTTAGTTCTAGGCACTGTGTTAAGTATAATACGTGAACACTTCTTATTCATTTTAAATCAAAGAGAAAGTAACCATAATTTAATTTAGGGTTACACAGCAGAAACAAAGCTTTATTAGTGCTGAGATTTGTTCTAAAATTTTTCACCCCAGAAACAATATGCATATGTAAATAAATATTAGTTTATATTCTTCCCTTTGTAATAGGTGTTGACAGCACCCCTCAGTTAAAAATATCAGCATAAATCCAGGCGGGGTAGCTCACACTTGTAATCCTAACACCTTGGGAGGCCAAGGCAGGAGGACTGCTTGAAGCCAGGAGTAGTAGTGTAGCTGCCTTCATTAATGATCTTAGAGCTTCTGCATAACTTACTGCTTCACCTTGCACTTTGATGTTATGGAGACGGCTTCTTTCTTAAGCCTTATGAACCAATCTCTGCTAACTTCCAGTTTTTCCTCTGCAGCTTTCACATCTCTCTCAGGCTTCACAGAATGAAAGAGAGTTAGGTCCTTGTTCTGTACTGAGTTTGGGCTTCAGACTGATTATAGCTAGTTGGATCTTCTATCCAGACCACTCAGACTTCTCCATGCCAGCAATAAGGCTATTTTGCTTTCTTATAATTTATGAGTTCAGTTTCAGTTTCCTCCAAGAACTTTTGCTGTGCAAAACCTGGTTAACTGTTTGGTACAAGAGGCATAGCTTTCTGCCTATCTCAGCTTTTAACATGCCTTCCTCACTAAACTTAATTATTTCTAGCTTTTGATTTAAAGCGAGAGATAATGTGACTCTTCGTTTCACTTGAACACTTAGACACCATTCTAGGGTTATTAATTGGCCTAAATTTAATACTGTTATGTTTCAGGTAATAGAGAGGCCCAAGCAGAAGGAGAAAGACGGGGGAATAGCTGGTCACTGTAGCAGTCAGAACACATGTCACATTTCCTAAGTTTGCTGTCTTTTATAGGCATAGTTGGTAGCACCTTCAAAATACAATTTGATGTTACTCTGTGTAACATCAGAGACCACTGATCTCAGATCACCATAATAGATGTAATAATGGAAATGTTTTAAAGATTGTGAGAATTCTCAAAATGTGACCTAGCAACACTCAGTGAATACAGGCTTAATGAAAAAATGATGCTGATAGACTTACTTGACAAAGGGCTGCCACAGACCTTCAATTGGTTAAGAACACAATATCCACAGAGTGTAACATAATGAAATATGCTTGTATTCACTTACACATATACATTCATGGACACAACTATACTCATATATACATATGTATTTGCATACGCATGTGTATGTATATCCTTATGCTTAAAACAAGGGTTGGATAAATTGTTAAAAATAATTACCAAAGAGAAAGCAATGGAGCCAATAGCACAAAATATAGGAATAAAAGCTAGACTTCTTTGACTATATTTTGTTTTATAGATGTCATTTTGGAGCCACGTAAATGTTTCTTGTAATTTAAAAGAATCTAATTATAAAGAGCAATTCCTAAAAATCAAGTAAAATCTAAAGAAGCAGATCTGTGTTTCTGAATGATGACAGTGCTACTCAGAAATCGTTCTAAGAAACTTTAAAACAGAAATTTGAACATTCCGAGTGGAATATACCTTCAAAACAAAAAGTTTAAACTAATATCTTAAATCTGATGTCTTAAGTTTAAACTGGTTTTCAGCATGGTTTTGTTGATGCTAGTATAGTATTGTTATTTCATTGAATCAATGATTATAAAAGTGATTATGTTGGTGTTTTAAGAACTGGAAAGAAACAGATAAGACAGAGGAGAGTAATTAAAAATTTTGTAGTCCTTAATTTGAATTTGACTGTCAGTGTGAATTTAAAAAATATGTATGTTTTTCCTAGCCTTGTCCACTGAAAAGTTAAAAATAATGACCAGCCTAATGGCAGTAAGCTGCCATAGTGCTCAGGCTTTGAATTCATTTCTAAATCCCAATGGTAGTTAGACACTTGTCAATTCCAAGTCTGGAGGAGCTGTAGAGGATGAATACAGAGCATTGGGTCATGCCAGAAAGCAAAGAAGCTACTAAAAATTACTGGAGATTTATCTAAAGCATTCCAGAAGCAGCTTGAATAGGCTCCTACTGGGCAAAGCTAGGACAGTCTGAGTACCAATGAAGAGAAATGGATTGAAAAATTTCAAATATGTTTAAATCTAGGGATCATAGGAAGATGACAAACAAATGAGAAGAAACTCTTTCTAATCCCCTTTAGAGAATAGTAGGCAACCAACTTACTACTTTTGAAACTGGGTCATAAGTGTTTTGCCTTTCTTACAGTATTTTATTTGCCTTTCCCCAGAGTAACCAAATAGTTAATGAGGAATAGTTTCTCTTCCTGCTAATTAATGAAGTCAGAACACTACCAATATCCTGTTGAGAGTATACAACCCACCTCTGAAAAATTCTTGCAAACCAAAACCAAACCCTCAAGCCTTTAGTCTTAACAACTAATTTACAGGGAAGAGAAGAGACAAAGGAATATGTTAGATCATATCAGATGGATTTGTTCAGCAAAAAACAGAATGGGAAATTGTACAGAACAAATGACTCACTTTTTTTCAACCAATTGCAAGGAAAAAAGTAGAAGGGAAATCTGTCAATTAAAAAGTACTTAAGATGGCTCACACCTGGAATCCTAGCACTACTGGAGACCAAGGGTGGTACCATGTTTCCCCTAAAATAAGACACTGTCTTATATTTATTTTTTCTCAAGAAGACACACTCGGGCTTATTTTCAGGGGATGTCTTACTTTTAATTAAGTATAATACAGCCTACATCTATTCAAATACAGTTAAGTCATCTTCTGGAACCTGACAGGGGGAGCCAACTTTGTTGGTGGGGCTGGCGTTAGTGATGTGTGAACTCCTTTCCCCTAGCTGTTCCCACATGTGCAATAGGATGCCTGCAACTGTGTACCACCCGTGCACCTGCACAAGTGCCAACAGCTCGGAGAAAGGAGCTGTAGCAGATAAAAGGTATTCCAGTCTTCCTTATCGGTCCACGCCGAAATGCATGGCGTGGCTAGGTCTTATCATTGGGGTAGGGCTTATATTTAACAAATGCATAGAAATCCTGCTAGGGCTTATTTTGGGGGTAGGTCTTATTCTCAAGGAAACACGGTAGATTACTTAAGCTCAGGAGTTCAAGCCTAAGCAAGAGCAACACTCCATCTCTACTAAAAATAGAAAAACTAGTCAGTACACCTGTAGCTACTCAGGAGGCTGAAGCAAGGGGATCACTTGAGTCCAAAAGTTTGAGGTTACTGTGAGCTGTGATGTCACAGCACTCTACCCAGGGTGACAAAGTGACACTCTGTCTCAAAACAAAAAAGTGCTTAAGAAACCAATTCCAATGTATCAATCTTAGATTTAGATTCACATACACTGGGGGATAGATAAAAAGAACATTTATAAGACATTTGAGAGAATATGAACACTACCTTTATATTTAATGACATTAAAAATTATTGTTGACTGGGAGAATATTTGTGAGAGATAGGTGGTCCTATTGGGTTTTTTAAAGAGGAGTCTTGTCTTTCAAAGATACATGTTGAAACACAGTTAAAATGATATGGATTTGCTTCAAAATAATCTGGGGGGTTATATGGAGCATTATAGAGTTGAGTCATGAGTTGAGAATTATTGATGCTGGGTGGTGAGTATGTGAGCGGTCATTATTCTCTCTCAACTTTTGTTTTAGTTTTTAATTTGTTATAGTGGAAAAGTTAGAAAAAGTAAAAAAACTGGTCACAGCAGCTTCATAAGAATGATTCAAAACATAACAAAACCTCCAGTAACATAACTTGTTATTTTCTTACAGTTAAGTGTGCCACCCTTTGTTTAAGTAAAACTTTTGTTTTGTATTAATTTTAGGGTTGCATAAAAAATTGCAAAGATAGTACAGAGAGTTCCCATACACTCTTCACCCAATTTCTCCCTTTATTAATGTCTTATATTACCATGTCTCATTTATAAAAACTAAGAAACCAACAATGGAATGTTACTATTAATATAACACCAGACTTTATTTGGATTTCACCAGTTTTTCTACTACAGTCTTCTTTCTGTTACAAGATCTCATCCAGGGTACCACATTGAATCTAATTATCATGTCACCCTAGTTTTCTTTGATCTGTGACAGGTTCTCTGTCTTCCCTGTTCTCATGGCCTTTGCAGTCTTGAAATACTAGCCAAGTATCCTGTAGAAGGTCTCCCAATCTGGATTCTTCTGTTGTTTTTCTTAAGATTAGATTTGGATTTGCCTGTTGGCTTTCTTGTGATTAGATTATGGGAAGGATACCCACAGACAGGAGTACCTGTCTGATCATATTACATTGGGAGGTACCTCCTATCAACATGGTACCAGTGATGATGTGATGGCTTGGTTGAGGTAGCATTTGCCAGGATCCTCCACTGTAATATTTGTATTTTTCCCTTTCTCTATTCTGTTTAGAAGCAAGTCACTAAGTCTAACCCACCTTCAAGCTAGGTTAGGGGATGATTACACTACTTTCTGGTGGGGAGATGTGTTGGGGGTTCCACGACCATCTGTGGATTCAGTGATTCACTGGGAGAACTCACAGGAGTCAGCATATGGTCATACTTGTGGCTGAGCTTTATTTCAGAAAAAGGTAAAATCAGCAAATGGAACAGGTGCCTTGGGGAGAAGTATGGAGGAAACCAGGCAGAAGCATCTAAGAGTCCTCTCCCCAGGTAGTCACACAGGATACACTTAACTTCCCCAGCAACTAGTTGTGGGGAATACACATAAAATGTGATCTACCAGGGAAGCTTGCCCAGGAGTCCAGGGCTTTTAATGGGGACTGGCCAAGCAGGCGTCTCTGCCTAGCATGTACCAAACTTCCAGACTTCAGAAAGAAAGAGGCGTTTAGCATTGGCTTTTATAATATGTGGAAAGTTTTATAACAGTGTAGGGAACTATTTATTAGTCAAGTTTCTAGCCCCCAGCCAGGGCCAACCTTAAAAGTAGGCCTAAGGATAGCAGTCACAGGCCTTCAATGTTAATTCTTTCTGTAGAGGGAGGTATCTACATATCACTACTTTTACCAGCCATTTTTATTTTGAGGAAACAAACAAAAAAATTAGATAATGGCACACAGGCCAGGTGAAATCCTAGCACTGTGGGAAGCCAAGTCTGGAGGATTACTTGAGATCAGAAATTTGAGACTGTCTTGAGCAAGAACTAGACTCCATCTCTACAAAAAATAGGAAAATTAGCTGGGCATGG
>NW_003852421.1:5023013-5057487 GCF_000181295.1 Otolemur garnettii | reverse complement strand
ATCTAATTTATTTATAATGAAGTATGTAGCAATCTAAGTGATTTTTCTTATTCTTTTAGCATTTCTCTTGCTCATTTTTAAACACTGCTATAAAAATATTACTCATATTGCAACTTTTGGAGTGTTTCATAATTTTAAAATATGCCTCCAGGTTGTGAGGCATTTATTGCCAAATAATTAGAAGAAAGCTGTGTAAATTTCAGTAATAAGTAATTACTTAACAAGCAAAACCTAGGTGGAGATCCCAGAAAGTAATTACTAAGATTTAAGACACAATATGTATTAGTCATTTACTTTCTTTTAATAGGAAAAACGTGGTCTTCGAGAAATGCGAGTTCTTGAAAATTTGAAGAACATGGTCCATGAAACAAACGAACATACTCTTCCCAAATGTAGAGAAACAATGCAGGACAACTTAAGCCAAGTTCTTCAGAGATGTAAGCCCGTGAAATTTTAATTATCGCTTTTCATTTCAAATAAATGCTACATAAAAGTGTATTTTCTTGAGTATTATGATGGGAGGTGGAGAGGAATTCGTACCCTGGATATACGTAGTCTGAGAGGAAAACCCAGTCACAGAGAAAGTGATTGTCTAGTGATTAACGTGTGTTACATTGATGTTAAGAGCATTAATTGCCAAAGCAAGATCTGTGTGCATCTGTAGTACACAAAATAATCCTTTTGGTATGAGAAATTTTAAAAGTATTTTACCTTTTTTTAAAAAAGTATTTATCTGGCTCAGCACCTGTGGCTCAAGCAGCTCAAGCACCAGTCACATACACTTTAGATGACGGGTTCAAATCCAGTGCGGGCCGCCAAACAACAATGATGGCTGCAACCAAAAATAGCCAGGTGTTGTAGGGGAGCGCCTGTGGTCCCAGCTACTTGGGAGGCTGGGGCAGGAGACTCGCTTGAGCCCAGGAGTTGGAGGTTGCTGGGAACTGTGATTCCACAGCACTCTACCCAGGGTGACAGCTTGAGGCTCTGTCTCAAAAAAAAAAAAAAGTTTTTATCTATAAAAAAAAGTTTGATGACCAGGAATGTAGAGAATATGAAATAGAACTTCTTTTTTAAAATAGGACACTAGAGGTTTTAGCCTTTTAAAAAAGTAATCTTTTCATAAATGTTTGTATTTTATCATTTTTTCATTAAGAAAAATATTTTAATGGGGAGACTTGGTTGATCAAAAGGAATATAAATATTCTTTAATATCAAGCTATAACATAAAAGTGTATTAATAACTGATTTTAAAATTAGAAGTATATAAGAAACTTGAGGCTCTTCTCATCTATATTGACAACAGTTAGCTTATCCAAAGAGGGATAATGACAAATTAACTGGAATGCATATGGAAACATATATTTGGGGGTATAAAAAAAACAAAGCACAAAGCTGACCTGTAATAAGCAGGAGAGAGACTTTGGTTAGTAATTGAGTTTAATAAGCCTCTGTGTACAAGTTAATAGTCTTGGGTACTCTAATTCTAAAAAAAGATTGGAAAGGATAGCTCCCCCGAGATCACATTTGGTTTCTTTGAGTGGCAGAGCATAAAGTCTGAATTGATTTTTGGCTTTTGCATTTTACTACAAACATGTCCTTGTTTGCTCATATTCTCATGTCCTTAACCCTGAAAAAAGTTCTAGATAATTATGCTAAAGGGAAAACTCCAATTATTATCAATAAGAATGTCTTTATATGTGTTTAGACATCCACATATTGAGCAAATAGAAGTGAAATAGAAAAATATTACTGATAATTTGGAATTCACATTGTAAATGTATTTTCTTGAAAGACAGAATTAAAATACACAAAATGCAAAGTTAATAATTAAGGTTTTGACATCTGTGGAATACTTTGAGTCTTACTGTTAGCTTCAGAAACAAAGTGTTAGCTTTCAGAGTAGTTTTCTTGCTAGAAGCAATGAAAGCTTCTCACTGGACTTCATCATAAGTATTTTCTGGCACCCATTATGCCGAGTGTCACGGGTATAATGGAGATGATAATTCTCTGCCTTTAAAACTGATATATTTTTAAAAATTAACCAGGGCCCAGATGTCTTTTCTGGAAAATTTAATGTTTAAAAACTTTACGTTTTAAATCTTGACATTTTAAATCATGTGTTGACTTGTTTATTTTTGCTACTAATTGATCAGAGAGTTTTACAAAATGTTGAGCATTTTTATATACCTTTTGGCTATTTGTGTATCTTCTACTGAGAAATGTCTATTCAGATCTTTGTTCTATTTTTAATTTGGATTATGTGGTTTTTTACTGTTGAGTGGTTTGCATTCCTTATATTTTCTGATTATTAATTCCTAGTCAGATGGGAAGTTTAAAGATATTTTCTCTCATTCTGAGGGTTGTCACTTGATTGTTTCCTTTGCTGTGCAGAAGCTTTTGAGCTGGCTGTAATCCCAGTTACCTATTTTTGCTGTAGTTGCCTGTGCTTTTGAGGTCTTACACAAAAGGTCTTAGCTTCAGTGTCCTGAAGCATTTGCCCAATGTTCTCTTCTAGTCATTTTATAGTTTCGCATTTTAGATTTAAGTCTGTACTCTATTTTGAGTTGATTTTTGTATTGTGAAAAATAGGGTCTTATTTCATTTTTCTGCATATGGTTTTTCAGTTTTCCCAGGAAAGAGGCTATTCTTTCCCCATGGCACTTTTGTTGAAAATGAGTTGACTGTAAACATGTGGATCTATGCCTGGGTTCCTTATTCTGTTTCATTTGTTCATGTTTCTGGTTTTTTGCCACTACCATGCTTTGTAGTGTAGCCAGATAGTCTTTTTGCTAAGGATTTCTTTGCTTGGAGTCTTTTATGGTTCCATATAAATTTTAGAAATTTTTTTCTATTTTTGTGAGAAATGTCATTAGTATTTTGATAGGGATTACATTGACTCTGTAAATTACTTTGAGTAGTATTGTCATTTTAACAATATTAATTCTTCCAGTCCATGAACATGGAATTTCTTTTTATTGATTTGTGTCCTCTTCAATTTTTTCATCAATGTTTTATGATTTTCCTTGTACAGATCTTTCACTTCTTTAGCTGAATTTATTTCTAGGTATTTGATATTCTTCATAGCTATTGTAAGTGGGATTACTTTCTGTACGCAAATGCTACTGATTTCTGTATGTTGGTTTTGTATTGTGCAACTTTACTGAACTTATTTATCAGTTCTGGTAGATTTTTGATGGATTCTTTTGGTTTTTCTAAGTATAAGATCATGTCATATGCAAAAAAAGTTTGACTTGACTTCTTTCTTTCCAGTCTAGATGCTCGCTCTTTCTTTCTCTTAATTGCTCTGGCCAGGGCTTCCAGTATTATATTGAATAGAAGTGGTGAAAGTGAGCATCCTTGTCTTGTTCTAGATCTTAGTAGTAGAAAGGCTTTCCACTTTTCCTGTTCAGTGTGTTGTTACCTGTGGGTTTGTCATTATATGGCTTTTATTATTTTGAGATGTGTTCTTTCTATACTCAGTTTGTTGAGAGTTTTTATGATAAAGAAACGTTGGATTTTATCAAATGCTTTTCCAGCATCTATTGAAAAAGAATCATATGGTTTTTGTCTTTGGTTCTATTAATGTGATATATCTTATTTATTGATTTGCATGTGTTTAACCATCCTTGCATCCCTGGGATGCATTCTTCTTGATTATGGTGAATAATCTTTTTAATATGTTGCCAATTATGTTTTGAACTTTATTTTTGGGATTCTATTGAGGATTTTTGCATCTGTGTACATCAGTGACGTTGGCCTGTAGGTTTTCTTTTTTTATTGTGTCTTTGGTTTTGGTAGCAGAGTAATAGTGGCCTTGTAGAGTGAGTTTGAAAATATTCCCTTCCCTTCAGTTTTTTTGAAGCATTTGAGTAGAATCGGTATTAATTCTTTGCTAAATGTTTAGAAGAATTTAGCTGTGAAGCCACTGGACCCTGGGCTTTTCTTTGATGGGAGACTTTTTCAATCCAGTTTCTCATTATTGATTTGTTTATGTTTTCTGTTCCTTCATGCTTCAATATTTGTAGGTTGAATGTGACTAGGAATTTATCCATTTCTTCTAGGTTTCCTAAGTGTTGTTGGAGTGTGGTTGTTCATAATAGTCTGTAATGATTCTTTATATTTCAGTGGTCTCAGTTGTTATATCTCCTTATACATTTCTGATTTTATTTTTCTGAATCTTCTCTTTTTTTCTTATTCAAACTGAAGGTTTATTGATTTATTTATCCTTTTAAAAACTGGCTTTTTATTTTGTTGATCTGCTTTTTTTTTAAGTCACAATTTCATCTTAGTCTCAATTTCATTTACTTTTGCTCTAATCTATATTATTTCTTTCTTTGAATAATTTTGAGATTGGTTTGTTCTTGCTTTTCTAGTTCCTTGAGATGCATTGTTAGGTTATTTGAAGTCTTTCTCCTTTCTTGACATAGACATTTATTGTTATCAGCTACCTTCTTAGCAGTGTTTTTGCCATATGCCAAAGATTTTGGTATATTGTATATCCATTTTCATTTGTTTCAATAACTTTTTTAATTTATTAATTTCTTCCTTGACCCATTGGTTGTTCAGGAACATGTTTAATTTTCATGTGTTTGTATAGTATCGGAGGTTCCTCTTATTACGGTTTTATTCCATTATGCTCAGAAATGATACTTGATATAATTTCTGCTTTTTTGAAATTGTTGAGATATATTTTGTGGCCTGTTTTGAGAATGTTACAAATGCTGATAAAAATAATGTGTATTTTGCAGCAGTTGGATGAAGTGTTCTGTAAATGTTTGGCCTCTTTGTTCTAATGTATAGTTTAGTGTTTCTTTGTTGATTTAAAGCTTAGGTGATCTGAGAGTGAGGTATTGAAGTTCTCTACTGCTGTTGCATTGCAGTTTGTCTGTCCCTTTAGATCCACTGATGTTTGCTTTATATATGTAGGAGCTCCAGCGTTGGGTGCATAGATACTTATAATTATTATGCCCTCTTGTTGAATTGACCCATTATCATTGTATAGTAACTTTCTTTGTCTCTTTTTATAGTTTTTGACTTGTAAAATATTTTATCTTATATAAGTTTCGCTACTCATGCTCTTCTTTTGGTTTCCAGTTGCATAGAATATCTTTTTCCACCCCTTCACTTTCAGTCTGTGTGTCTTTAAGCATGTAAATGCTAGATAGGTTTCTTGTAGGCAGCATATAGTTGGGTCCAGTTTTTGCATCCATTCAGCCACTCTGTGTCTTTTAATTTGAGAATCAAGTACATTTACATTCTGTGTTACTATTGATAAGTAAGAACTTACTGCCATTTTGTGTCTTATTTACTGGCTGTTGTGTAACTCCTCTTTTTTTCTTACTGCCTTATTTTGTGGTTAAGTGGTTTTTCTCTGGTGGTAAGTTTTAATTCATCACTTTTTGATTTCTTTGTGAATCTGTTAATTGATTTTTGCATTGTGATTACCATCAGGCTTACAAAAAACATAGGTATAACAAGTTATTTTGAAGAGATAGCAACTTGTCTTCAATCAGAAAGAAAAGAATAGAAACAAAAAATTAAAAGAAATCTCTACATTTTAACTCTTCCCACATTTTGACTTTATGTTGTCTTAGTTTATATTGTCTATCTCTTAGCAGGTTGCTATAGCTATTATTATTTTTGATGGATTTGTCATTCGAGTTTAATACTAGAGTTATAAGTGCATTATAAATCACAATTATAGTAGTAGAGCATTCTGGATTTATCTGTCTACTTAATTTTACCAGTGGGTTTTATACCTTCAAACGTTGTTTCTTTTTTTATGTTAATGTTATTTCCTTTTAGATTGAGGAACTTTTAGCATTTCTTGTAAGTCAAGGTCTGGTAGTGGTCAATACTCTTATTTTTTATTTGTCTGGGAAAGAAATTACGTCTTTCTCATATTTGAAGCATAGCTTTGCTGGATGTAATATTCTTGGATGGCAGCTTTTTTTTTACTTTGAACATTTAGAAAATGATGTCCCTATTGGCCTGTACAGTTTCCATTGAGAAGTCTACTGCCAAACACACTGGAGCTCCTGTATATGTTATTTACTTCTTTTCTCTTGCTGCTTTAGGACCCTCTCTTTTGAGAGTTTAATCACTATATGCCGTGGGGTAGTCTTATTTGGGTCAAATCTGTTTGATGTTCTCTGACCTTCTTATACCTGAGTATTTATATCTTTTTCATGTTTTAGAAAGTTAAGTTGTGTGTGTGTATGGGAGCTTTCTTCCCCTTGCTCATGTTCAGCTCTCACCTGAATATCAATAATTCTTATTTGGTCTATTGAGGTCATTTTCTATATCATGCAATCTTCATTTCTTTCTATTATTTCCAGTTTTCTTCTCTGTGTATTTTCAAATAGCCTGTCTTTCAGCTCACTGATTCTTTCCTCTGTTTCATCCATTCTGCTGTTGAGAGCTTTCAGTGAATTTTTTAGTTCAGCAAATGTATTTATTAGTTCTAAGGTTTCTGAGATTTTTATTACATTTCAATTTCTTTGTTTAATTTTTGTGATAAATTTCTGACTTGCTTTTTTGTGTTATCCTAGAGATCACTGAATTTCCTAAAATCTCAGTGAATTATTTCTGTTTCTTGGCTAGAGAGTCCATATGTCATTAGCTTATTAGAGTTAGTCAGTATATTTTTGCTTTGTCTGCAGGCAGAGATCACAATTCCCTGTTTGCTATCATTTCTTATAAATGAATATATACATTACAGGATTCCGGTTTTATCCAACTTGCTTTGGTTTTTATTGGATATGTTTGCTGAGAGATTCTTTGTAATTTACTTGTTGATTTTCTTTTGTTTTTCCACAAGGTCACTGCCTCCTTTTCAGCAGTAGAAAGAACCTTAAGCCCAAAATTGTGTTAGTTCTAGTAAAAAATCAGAGCACCACCCATCCTGAATTGGGAGGTACCAAAGAGGATATTCCAGTAGGATAAGAAAGCTGGCTAGGGGGGTGGGGGGGGGGAACCTATGGAATGACTCTCCCAGCAGGAGCCTACAACTTTTTTTCTGCCATACATTTGAAAATGAAGAGGTGCTAAGGCGCCAGCCACATACACCTAAGGTGGCGGATTTGAATCCAGCCCTGGCCTGCCAAACAACAGTGATGGCTGCAACCAAAAAATAGCCAGGCATAGTGGCAGGTGCCTGTAGTCCCAGCTACTTGGGAGGTGGAGGTAGGAGACTCACTTGAGCCCAGGAGTTGGAGGTTGCTGTGAGCCGTGATGTCACGGCATTCCACCCAGGGTGACAGCTTGAGGCTCTCTCTCAAAAAAAAAAAAAAAGAAAGAAAGAAAATGAAGAGGTATTTGGGCCGTACATTAAATACACAAACAGTAATGAAAGCTGACTAGCAAAAAAGGGGCGGGGCCTGTGCATACTTTTCATGATATCCAACACCACAGGTAAGCAAAAAATGTCCTCACAAAATCAGCATATGGCTTGTGGGCCACAGATCGGACTGTAGGGCTGCTGAATAGCCACTGTAATTTGGCATCTTCTTTCACTGAGTTACAGAGCAGAGTGTCCAGGGCTGAGGATGGTAGCTCTACTTCCCCCCTTTGTCTCTGGCTATTCTCAGGTTTATTTCTTCCTTTAAGCACTCTCAGTTCTTCCCATGTATTGAAGCAGGAATAGGTTTCCTGCCAGAGAACCCACAATAGGGGCAAAGATGGTTGTCCATCTCAATCTCATGTTTTCCAGTATAGAGACCAAGAGTTGAGTTGAGGAAATTTTTCCACATACTAGGTTCCAAGTGGATTAAGGCAAGGGGTGTTGTAGATATGGAAGTTCAGTTATTTTATTTAATTTAATGATAACAGTTTTTTCATTTCTCTGTGGCTCTGGGAATTGTCTCATTCTTATATTTGAGTTCAGGGTTAGTACTGGTGATAATCTAGGCAATATGTGTTTTTTCTTGGTATTTTCTGGGGAGAGTGAAGCAAGCTTGCTTCTACACCACCATTATGGAACCAGAAGTCCTAAAATTATTTTCTTATGTATGTATTTGAGGTGTTTCACATCGCTATTATGATAGAAAGAATTAGTTCTCTTTTATGTTAGGAAAATCAGGACATTGTTAACTAGGTATGTGGCATAATAACTTTGCATGTGATGCCAATCTACTTGAATAATCTTTTGGTCAAGAGAAAAGCATTTGATAAATATTTGACTTTAAATCAGTATAGTCTAAAAAAATGAGACAACGAAGGGAATTGCTTCATACTGAATTAGGAATGGATAGTGATAGGAGTGTGATAGGAAGGTTCGGAGAAATGGACTCATGGTCTCACTAATTTTATTTATCTATTTTTGTGACACAAAGTCTCACTATGTTGCCCTAGGTAAAGTGTCATGGTCTCAAAGCTCACAGCAACCTCAAACTCTTGGGCTCGAGACCCTCCTGCCTCAGCCTCCTGAGGACCCCAGGCACCTGCCATGACACCTGACTATTTTTAGAGATGGGTTCTTGCTCTTACTCAGGCTGGTCTTGAATTCCTGAGCTCAAACAATCTACCTGCCTCGGCCTCCCAGAATGCTAGTCCCTAATTATTTAGAAAGGGAATGTTTGGTGTAGTCATTTGGTTTTCTTGGATTTTAGAAGAGCAAATTTCATAAATTCAGAAAGTAAACATTTCCTCTGGTGTGGCAGAAGGGTTAAAAATTGAGTTACTTCAAAGGAACTGAGATTTTTTTTAAATGGATGTTCTGTGTAAACATAAAGACAATCCTGATGAGGAACAAAAGTGTGCCTTGGTCAGATGTGCTCTAATTAACTTCTAAAGGATGTAACAATGACAAAATAAGTGACATAGCCCTGTAACTCTTTTAGATTAAGGTCAGAATGACCCGAGAATGGGAAAGGCCCTAAAGAGTGCAAAATGGACTTTTAACTTATGTTCACTAAAGCCGGATGGTGAGGGGAGGGGGAACCAACCCAGGAAATGAAAGAACCACTGCTTAAGAAAGATGATGTAATATTAAAACACCACAGAAAGAAGGCAGATCTAATCAACTTCCATTTTGTTTTGTTGTAATCTTTTCTTTTAGAAAAAACAATGACTGGGAAACTAATTTTTAGTACTTAAATATTATCTTTGATAACTAAAATTAATGGTTACAGATAAAAACAAGACTTTTGGGGGAAAAAAAATCTTTCTCTTTTACCATATTCCCACAGGGAGAGGCCTAACATTTTTCTGAGAAAGAAATCACAATCCCTGCCCTGTTATGGAACTTGTGACTTAATTGGGTCCAGAGTAGGGTGCGGTAGGAAGGCATAACTGTAAAACAATTAGACAAACCTCCAGTGAAGCAAATGCAAGATGAGGAGGTGGGATAGACACATGCCTAGTGATGGAATTTCAAATAAGCGAAAATCTGGATATGGAAAGGACTCATCCTGGGTCTTTATGAAGGCAGTAAGACCTTGAACTGAGCTTTAAATAAAACATTCTAACTGAAGGGAAAGCATAAGGGAAGTACTTTCAGTAGAGATAGTAGGTAAATAGAATAGTAATGTTTAAAGAACAAATGGTTCTAAATGGTTTTTATTCTTAATATTTAAATTTGTACTTTTAAGCATACTACTACTGTGTTATCTCACTTAATTTTTAGGTTAATTCTGAAGTTCTGTTGTTAGTTTTTATGCTAATTTTTGTTTTCTTTGGGGGGGTTTTTTTGAGACAGGGTCTCACTTTGTCTTCCAGGCTGGAATGCAGTGGTACCGTCATCACAGCTAACTGCAACTTTAACTCCTGGGCTTAAGGGATCCTCCCATCTCAGCCTCCTGAGTAGCTACAGGCATGCCTAGTTAATTTTTTAAAAAAATTTTTTTGTAGATATTATTAAGTCTCTCTGTGTTGCCCAGGCTTGTGTCAAAGTCCCAGGCTCTAGCAGTCCTCCTACCTTGGCCTCCCAAGGTGCTAGCATTACAGACATGAGCCACTGTGCCCAGCCTGTTATGCTTCCTTTGCAAATGAGAAACCAAGGTGTTAACAGGTTAGGAGCAGAAAGTGGAACAGTGTGCCTCACACATGGTGAATGCTTAGAGGAACAAATGAGTGGCTGAGCAGTCCTGCCCAAGATCAGTCACACAACTAAGTGCTCCAGCCTAGATTTGACTAAGGCCGACTCAGCCAGCACACTACACGTCTTTATTTGGATGAAGCGAGAACATTTATGAGGAGAAATAAAATGTACCTAGATGACAGGATTTGAACACTCAAGGAATTAAAACTGGCTTCACTGATGAAATAATAAAAGAAGCAGTAGAGTGTTGAGGATAAGAGTCTTAATCTTCAGAGTCAGAAAGATAGGAGTTAGAATCCAGCTTCTTATCCTCACTAGTTGTGTGACTTCCCTGAGTGACAGTTTCACCTCTCCTTGCCTCAGTTTGTCCTCTGTAAAATGGAGTAGTCATCATTTCTTAATGGGAATGTGTAATTAAGAGGAGGGTGACACATGAAAGGTTATTAACACCGGTCTTGGCACATGGTAAGTGCTATTACTATAGCAGTTTTGGTTGTTAAGAAAGGCAAATGACCTAATGGGAATGGTTAAATCTGACAGCAGCACCCAGGACAAATCAGAATAGTAGTTGTTGAAGCCATCCAGGTATCAAGGATTACCCACAAGAGAGTGGCAGCAGGAATGAGAAAAGGGGGGAGAAGTTAATGAATCAGAGAGACAATGTAAAAGTACAATCAATCAGAGCGTAGTGGCAAATTTATGAGGCATTTCATATGTTTCTAGAGAATTCTGAGGTGATTGTTGACAGCTTGTCACTGGAGTTAGTATTTAAAATCCCTTTAAAATCCCAACCTTAAGAACTATGGTTGTTCTAATTATGATATCCTTATTATATTCGCAAAACTTACTTTCCCTTCTGGCTACCCACCACCACCACCACCACCACCACTAAAATAATATCAAGGTTGTTTATAGATTGTGAGATCTAAAACAATCCACCTATTCCCTGCACCCCAGGTAAGTCCCTGCTTAAACAAGGGCTGCTGATTGAAAACCATTGTCTGTTTTATTGCAGTGCAAGCAGCTAATGATTCAGTCTGTAGACTCCAACAGAGGGAGCAGGAACGAAAAAAGGTAAAAGTAGATCATTTAGATAATGGGGCATATAACTAGTGGGTATGTATTATCATTATGTGCTTAGCAATTACTGTTGATGAGAATTCTCTGAATTTATTTTCTTTTATGCAATTTATAAAGACTAAAACTTGGTGAATTCATTGAGTATGTATGTATTGAGGAGGTGTAGTAACTTGGCCTCTCCAACAGTATTTTTATACTTCAAATTCCATAACTCTTTTTTCCTTTTCAACATTTTCATCTTTTCCCTGAAAGTGGCATTTGTCTCATGGATGAGAGACACAATAGGGACTTTCACTTGTAGCAACAAATAACCACCAGATTGGAAAGATAAATTTTTCCATTGAGCCTGAAGCATTGAGTACATTATGTATATGTCTTCTTGAGAAGGAAGCATTCATGCCTGTGGATGGGTTATTTAATGAATAGTCATAGGATTATGTGAATCACTGTGTATCTTAACTAATTCAGATGTGGAAAAACAGCGTAAGAATTTAAGTTCCTGTGATAGTTTGATGTTTTTACTTGCAATTTTCGTGAAGTATTTTTGTAACTTATTCATTGCTCTAAATCAGGCGTTCTCAAACTATGGCCCGCGGGCCACATGCAGCCCGCTGAGGACATTTATCCGGCCCGCCAGGTGTTTTTGCCACCATTGCCTGTCCTGCTTAGCTGCCGACTTGTCCCAGGGCCCGCAGTCTGGCCCTCCAACGGTCTCAGGGACAGTGAACCGGTCCCCTGTTTAAAAAGTTTGAGGACCCCTGCTCTGAACTAACAATGATACATCTTACGCTTATAAAGAAATGTTGAAAATACTAAGTCACTCTGAAAATAAAGCCTTTTTGCATATGTATGTGTTGACAAATGTTAAAATCTCCATTTCTCTGGAATGTGTTGTGGTTAATCCACAATAATAATTTTGATCTGTACTATATAAAAATATAATGGAAGAAACCTTCCCAGAGTTTCTGTTTCTACACTGTCTGCTCAATTCTAGATGTTAATATAAAGTTTGAAAATTCAATTGTTTGATGGGTTAAGCTTTACCAAAAGTACTTGATATTTAAGACAGGTGAGAAGTCTGCCCAAGGGTAGCAGGATCCACCTGGCCAGGTCAGGGAGCAGGGGCATTGCTGAGCACAGGGATGGAATGTGGAGGCAGAGCTGGAATCGGGAAAGTTAGTGTTAGGGTGTGGTGCTGTACTGTGCTCAGAAAGTGCTGTAAAGGCAGGCAGCTAGGGGCACCCACAGAGCTCCTTCATCTTGTAAAACTAAGACTCCGTACCTGATAAACAGCAGCTGCCCCCTCCATTCTCTTCCCCACTCCTGGCAGCCACCCTCCTGCTTTCTGTCTCTGTGAATTACTGCTCTGTGTACTGCATAGAGTACTGTCCTACGGCATGTCGTACTTATAAGCAGAGTCAGACACTGTTTGTCTTTGTTGCTGGCTTGTTTATTCAGATTAATGTCCTCAGGATTCATTCACGTTCTACAGTGTTGCCCTCCTTTTTTTAGGCTGAATAATATTCCACTGTAGGTGTTTACCACATTTTGTGTATCTGTTCTCCTGTGGACACAGGTTATATCCACCTTTCAGCTATTGTGGTAACACTGCTGTGAACATGGCTGCACAAATATTTGTTCAGGTCCCTGATTTTAATTCTTAAGTGGAATTACTGGATCCTATGGTAATACTATGTTTAATTTTTTTAGGAATGTTCCATATAGACAGATTTACCAAAAAGCCAAGGTTTTGATCTTCTTTAAGCACAGTGATTTTATTATTTTAACTATTTTGGATGAAAATCTTTAAAAATATATTCCATGCCTTTTTTCTTTTCCTTTTTGTGAGACAGAGTCTTTCACTCTATCACCTTGGGTAGAGTGCTGTGGCATCATAGTTCATAGCAGCCTCAACTCTCGGGTTCAAACCATCCTCTTGCCTCAACCTCCTGAGGAACTGGGACTATAGGCACCCACCACAATGCCTGGCTAATTTTTTTTTTTTGTTTGGTAAAGGCTGGTCTCACACCTCTGAGCTCAAATCGTCCACTCCCCTCTGCCTCCCAGAATGCTAGGATTATAGGCATGAACCACCATGCCAGCCTTTTTTTTTTTTTTTTTTTGGCCAGGGCTGGGTTTGAACCCGCCACCTCCAGCATATGTTGCTGGTGCCCTACCCTTCTGAGCCACAGGCACCGGCCACTAGCCTATTTTTTAAATTTATTAATGCTACAGGTTTTAACTTTCTGTAAGAATTAGGCATTATTGAGAATATCAAATTTTGTACTGAGAGATTGTGTTATGTCTCTATTCCAAAAGTCCTCAGATACTCTGTATTCTAAGTTTTTGTTCTTTCTCTCCTTTGTTGTAAGTCTGATGCCTGTCATATCTTCTTCACTTGTTTGTCAGCCTTTTATTTTTCTAATTTGCGATTTTTAATATTGTGTAGTCATGGAAACCAGATAACTAAACTGATTAGAATTGTATTTAATATCGCTCAAATAAGTTCAGAATCAAAAAAGCTTATCATAAATACTCTGAAACATTTGTAAATGAACTTTGTGATTATCACCTTTTTGATGGCTTAAAGTTATTACCACATAGGACTAAGTTTCAGGTAGATGTTTTTTCAGGTAGCTGAGTTTTTATATGTGAATACTATAGGATTGTCAATACATGGACGTATAGACGCCCCTCCTCCAACCCCCTTTCTTTCTTTAGTAATTATTGTGAAGACTGCAAGAATGCATAGCAATTATTATTAATGGTGGGAGATTAACATAAAGTGAGGTGACTTTGAGAACATCTTAATAAGACAGCAAGACTAGTTTTCATTTGGGCTGGGAGTTGTCAGCCTTCATCTTACTTTTACCTGGACTGTGAGGCTAGTAGTTAACAGTGGATGCATCACGGAGGATTGAATTGAATATATGTAGCCCCAAAGTTACAAACATCTGACTTATGAATGGAGACAATTACAATAAGTCCCTGAGTTACAAACATCCGACTTATGGATGGAGACAATTGCAATAAGTCCCCGAGTTACAGACATCCCACTGATGTATGACTTGCATTTACAAAAGGAGGCAGATAACAGGTAAATGTACCTGTTCCAAATTACATGCAAATTCAATTTAAGAATGAACCTGCAGAACTCATCCCATTTGTAACCCAGGAACTGCCTGTGTAGGAATGGGAGGCAAAGACTATTACTTTTATTTAAATTATCTATATTGTTTGAATTATTACACGAATCTGTTGCTTAAATTAAATGATTAAAATTAAAGGTCAAAAACTGAAGTGGCAAGAGGTTAAACAGCGATCTGCCTTCAAGATACTGCATAAAATTTGTATAATAATTTTTAACTCTTTTTAAGAACCTCAGGCATAGCTAGGAACTTGACATATATTACCTCTCCTCTTCTTTAAAAAGAAATGAATAAATTAAATAACATCTGAGCATGCATGTTTAATATTCTCTGTTTATTAAAAGTAAAGCTAAAGCAAAATGCCATTTTGATCAAGTTTATTTGTATTTTTGTATCTTTGTCTGCTTTGGCTTTTTCTCTTAAACTGGTAACAGTTTTTACTAATGTTCCATCAAAAGTTTAATAAACTCTTCGTGCATTTTGTGGAGAGTTACAGTTCATAAGGCTGAGAAGTTAAAAAGTAATATGCTGGCTTGGTGCCCATAGCACAGTGGTTATGGCAGCAGCCACATACACCGAGGCTGGTGGGTTTGAACCCATCCCAGGCCTGCTAAACAGCAATGACAACTGCAACAAAAAAAATAGCCAGACATTGTGGTGGGCACCTATAGTCCCAGCTCCTTGGGAGGCTGAGGCAAGAGAATCACTTAAGCCTGAGAGTTCGAGGTTACTGTGAGCTGTGATGTCACAGCACTCTACTGAGGGTGACATAGTAAGACTTTGTCTCAAAAAAAAAAAAAAAGTAATATGTTGAATTTTGTTTAACCCATTTCTCAAATGTACTGGATAAGCAAACCCCTCCCTAACCCTCTCTCCTCATTATTGTAATACCTATTCAGGTCCCAAGAATCTGTGGGGCATGTTTTATGGGAATAATTGAGTATCACTCAAACTTCTGATTCACTTCAACAACTTTGCAGTTGAAAAGTCTTGCTGCTAAAAGGTCTTGCTGCTGAGGAACTTCACATCAGCTTGGCAGAAGAGCTTTTACAAGTTTTTGTCTTGTAAAAGAGTTGTATACATGTAAAACTTCCTCTGGGAGGATCTGATTTGTGCTTTTGACAGAAAAAGCCTAGGTTTAGGTGTCAGAAAAACCTAAGTTTGAATCTACAACCCTAGGAGACTATTAGGTGACTGACCCAGGAAAATAAAGAAGTGCCCATAAGCCTTAATTTCTTTGTAAAATGAAAATAATCTTACAAAGAGGGGTTTATAGAAATAGATAAACAATGCAAAACAACTAGCCTAAATAGGCATTTCATAGGTTCTTAGAGCATTTGAGTTTATCTACCTGTCATCCTGCCTGTCATCGTGATCCAAATGAGAGAGAAAAAGCACATTGTAGATGGCCTGAAAACTTGGTTTCCATCTATTTCCTGGTGGCTGGGGGTAGCATCTGGGTTGCCCTTATCTGAGTGTTCCTTCCTCATCAGAGCTCTGAAATTAACTTGGTGGAATTAGTAATGACTTCAGGTGTTTTGTAGGTTTATATGGTTTACATCTGTCACAGTTTTATTTGTTTAATAGGACTTAGTCTGTATCAAAACTTAACTAGTAGGCTCGGCGCCTATAGCTCAACTGGCTAAGGTGCCAGCCACATACACCTAAGGTGGTGGGTTCGAATCCCCAGCCCGGACCTGCCAAACAACAATGATGGCTGCAACCAAAAAATAGCCGGGCGTTGTGGCGGGTGCCTGTGGTCCCAGCTACTTGGGAGGCGGAGGCAGGAGACTCGCTTGAGCCCAGGAGTTGGAGGTTGCTGTGAGCTGTAATGCCACGGCACTCTACCCAGGGGGACAGCTTGAGGCTCTGTCTCAAAAAATAAAAAAAAAAAAACTTAACTAGTAAAGACATGCATGTAGAATAGTTGAAGTAGAGTTAAAAAGTTTCTTTTTCTTTTTCTTTATTTTTTTTTTGAGATAGTCTTACTCTGTCGCTCTCAGTAGTTATATGTTCAAAATTAATATAAATTATACTTTGGGAAGATAAAAACTAAATGCCTTTTTTTCTTCCAGTGTTTCATCTGTATTGTAATGCTGATAAATGATCTTTTCATCCTTATATAGAAATATTAAGGAACATTTCAAGAAATACTTAGATATTTGACATAGGTATTTTAGGTATTGGTTTCAAGCCCCAGAATTGAATCAGAGATTTCTTGAATTTTCTTCCAGTGACTAATAATCTGTGGGTTTTTTCTTTTCTTTTCTTTTTTTTTTTTTTTTGAGACAGAGTCCTACTATGTCTCCCTTAGTAGAGTGCCGTGGTGTCATAGCTCACAGCAACTCAAACTCTTGGGCTTAAGTGATTCTCTTATATCAGCCTCCCAAGTATCTGGGACTACAGGCGCCCACCACAATGCCCGGCTATTTTTTTGTTGGAGTAGTCATTGTTGTTTAGCTGGCCTGGGCTGGGTTTGAACCTGCCAGCCTCAGTGTATATGGCTGGCGCCCTACCCACTGAGCTGCGGGCACTACCAATCTTTGATTTTTTTAATGTACCTAAAAATATTTCCTGTATGACAGGCATTTAAGTTTCTTAACAATAATGAGTCTTTTACTGTATATTTTTAAGAATATATTTAATAATCTTCAGTTAAAAGAGCATTTGTGGTACAGGTATAAGATAAAGTTGTGAAATAATTGTCTGGAAAGTGTCATATGACTTTGAAATTTTCTCTTCTCAGATTCATAATGACCATTTAATAGCTAGTGAGAAGCAGCATGTACTCCAGTGGGAAGACTTCATGAAGAAACAGCCCAGCAAAAGGGCTGAAGTGGATGAAGAACACAGAAAAGCCGTGGAGAAGCTCAAGGAACAGTACGCTGAGATGGAGAAGGACCTAGCAAAATTTTCAGTCTTTTAAGAACCTAAACCACAGCAGTGACAAACGAATGAGAAAACATTTGCCTCCTGCCTAAGAAATATTCCCACCAAACCATCTAGCCTCTGCTTCAAGTTTAGCAATATATTCAGTGGCACTCATATCGGAAGAAAGACACTCCTGCTGGAGTTCTGATTAAATGTTTAATAGAAGGAGAGTGCTGCATTTGTCTGCTTTTAAGTGCCTATATATGATTATTTGAATGGGGAGGAAGAGGGAAAATGGGATGAATATACTTTTTGTTAACTAGAATCGATCTTTTCCATTGATTAGGCCAGAGAACTGTAAATGTAGATTTTTTTTTAGAGAGAAAGATAATTGAATTCACTCTGCTACAGGGTTAATAATTAGTTTATTGTGGCTGTAGGCAGGTATAAAAGCTGCCCGTCATAGCCTCCTTGACTCCTTGGAAGAATGTATAAAGTGTTATTACGTGAGTAATGTAAACAAAAAAAAACCAGTTGTCCTTGCAGCAGCGATCGTATTTAAGAGACGTGAAAGCAGCAGCATTGTCTCCACCCCGGCAAAATGGCCACGTGGGTCTCTGCACTGCCCCTTGGGAGAGGGTGCAGATTTTGCAGTACCGCATAATGCTGTGGGCTTCACTGGGTGACAAGACGTGTTAAGTTTTGTGGCCTTCTAGCTTAGTATTTTCAGCTCTTATTAATAAAAGATGTATAGAAAAAAAAAACTTACCAAAAATATATTTTTGCTTTTTTTTTTTCCAAGAACTATAATCTTGCCCATAGCATTTACCTCATTTTTATGTCTGTTTTGCTGTGGGTAAGCTATAAGATAAATAAAGTCTATACATGTTTCAACTGTTTAATGAGTAATCAACAAAATCTGCCAAGGAGTCCCTCTGGAACCGTGTAAGATTCTGGCTCTGAATGATCCAGAAGTGTTTGCCCACATGGCAAATGATCCATGTTAAATGTAAATCCTTTCTAGTGTTAATTTCTGATCTGGCAAGCAGGTATGTTATGATGAAGCATGTACCAAGTCTGTCATCACTGTGATCCTTCAAAATCTGCATTTAATAATCTAATTGAAGAACTAAGTTGATTTTTTATTTGCCATAAACCAAGCAAAAAGTAAATGCAATAATTTCAGGAGATTTATGGTAAATGAATTTGAGGGATGGATAAATCTTTCAAATATTATTTATTGCTCTTTAGTAAAGAAAGGCACAAGAAGGAAAATATCCAACTCTCTTGTGTTATCTCAGTGTTGCAACTGCAGAAAATTGACAATGCTTGCCTGTGTAAATTTATGGCTTACTGTCAAAGCTTCATTCTTGGCCGCGTGTTGAAAATGTGATTAAAGTTAATAGAGGAGATGAAATAAGTATTTGAGATTTCTTTCAATAACACTGAACTTCTGCCAACTTTCTCTGTCTGCTACTGTAGGCTTGACAGGCTCATCAATCATGCACTGGTACCTGGGCTAAAAAGAGCACTTGCTGACACCAAGGCATGTTGGAATTTTTTTAATTCTCTTTCAGGGGATGGAAAGAAAAAAATATTTCCAAAAATATCCCACAAATGAAAAGGGAAGGGAACCTTAAATGAAAATTCCCTTTGTACCGTAGACACTTTTAGAAATGCGATTAATTGCCAACACACCATTGAACAGATGTTGTAACCAAGAAATCAAAGGGGGGTGTGTGTGTGAATGGTAACAAAGTCTTAACTGTGGCTACCCAACTTGTGCAGCAAGGATTTCTGGATAGTGTTTGTTCATCTCACATGAGTAATAAATACTTTATAAGTTTGTGTGTATAAGTATCTAATAGTCTTCCTATGCCAAAATAAGGTGATGGGCTTTTTGAGCTATCAACATTAAGATAGTCGATTATTTCTTTGTAAATTGGTTGCTGTTCAATGTAGTTTCTCGAAAAGTCTGTTTATCTTCCTTCTGATAGTTTTAATGGTGAACACTCTTGCTTCTATTTCCCAGTCTCCAGATCATTTTGTATGTATTTTATTTATATATAAAATTAATTTTAATAATCTCTGAGCAGAGATACTATGGGTTCCGTGTAGCTCTTAGGATTATTGTAATGAAATGTTTTGCAATTTTAAAGCACTTTAGAAATATTTGTTTTTAAGCTGTAAGTATTTTCTATTTGTCATTGTGATTTCTTTTTTGACTTAAAAATGTGTGAGGTTTTTCCTAGCACGTAGATTTTTAAATTTTGTAATTATTGATTCTGACTTTAACTGAATTGTGTTCAGAGAATAGATACATATAAGACTGATCTGTTGAAATTTGTTGAGCCTTCCTTCATGACCTAGAATATCATCAATTGTTGTAAATGTTTTAAGAGTGCTTGACAAGTATACATATTTTTTAGCTGTTGGGTGTCCCTTATACCAAGATTTTTAATGGTGTCATTCAAATTCTTTCTCTTTCACTGTTCTTTTTTTCTTCTATTTGATCTCAGATTCTGGGCTGTACTGTGATTTCCTATTGTAATGGATTTGCTAATTTCTCCCTATAATTCTGTCAGTTTTTGTTTTATATATTTTGAAGTTTTGTTATTAGGTACATACAAGTTTAGAATTATCTTCCAAGTTTAGAATTAATTATCATTGTCCTAGTCCCTGTTTCTAGTAGTGTTTATATTTCTTTTTTCTATGAATTTCAAAATAGTAGGGGAGTACAAATGTTTGATATATGGATATCTTTTGTAATGCTTAAGCTGAAACTTGAGTGTGCCCACTGACCAAACTGTGTTCATTGTACCCAGTAGGTAGCTTTGTATTCCTCCTCTCCTCCCCCACCTCCTCCTTGATTTCCAGTGACCTTTACATCTCTTTGTACCTGTGTGACCATCGATTAGTTCCCAGATATTAGGGGGTACATCTAGTGGTTTTTTTCCTATTCCTGAAGTACTTTACTTAGGAGAATGGTCTCCAGTTTCATCCAAGTTGCTGCAAAATACATTATTTCATTCCTTTTCATGTCTGAATAGTACTCCACTTTTTCTTAGTTTATTCATGAATTTATGGGCATTGGGTTGATTCCACATCTTTCCTTGTAAGTTGTACTGCAATAAACATTTTAGTGAAGGTAAAATGACTTCTTTTCCTTTGGGTAAAAACCAGTAGTGGGATTGCTGGATTGAATGGTAAGTCTAAATTTATTTTCCTTGAGAAATCTCCATACTGTTTCCGTAAAGATTGTACTAATTTGCAGTCCCCCCAACAGTGTATATTTTCCTTTCTTTCTGCATGACAGTATCTTCCATGCCATCATCTATTGTTTTTTGACTCATTAATAATGGCCTGACAGTGCTAAGGTGATACTGTGGTTTTAATTTTCATTTGCCTTATGAATAGTGATGTACAATTCTTCATATGTCTATTGGCCGTTTGTCTACCTTCTCTGGAGACCTTTCATTCATTTTATGTTGCTTTAAAATTGATTTTTTTTTCACTTATGTAGGCCACACCAGCTGGTTAGATTAATATGGTTTATATTTCTTTATGCTTTTGGACCTTTCTGTTATGTTTTTGATATGCCTCTTAAAAAATGTAACTAGATTTTTTTTATCTGGTTTTTTTTTAACTAGAGAGTTTAATCCATTTCCTATTTGTCAAAATTACTATGTTAGGATTTATTTATTCCATCGTATTTTGTGCTTTTTATTCCACTTTTTCTGTTTCTTCTGCTCTTGTGTTCTTGCCTTCCTTTGGAATGAGTTTTATTTTGGTTTTCCATCTGTTTTTCTTCTAATTTAAAAGTTAAGTGCTCAATTTTTATGTTTTAGTGTTTACTAAGAAATTTAACTTGCATAGTTAACAAAATCTAGAGTTAATATCTTTCTTCTTAAACATGACTTTTACAAAGTCTAATTTCCTCTCCTTGACTTGGAAATTATTGTCTAGAATTTTAATCTTGCTTTAACTCCAGAAGTAGTTATTATGTAAAGTCAGTGTTTAGACTTACCTAGAAGTTTACCATTTTATTATCCTTGAAAGTTTACTGGGATACAATTCTAGATTGACAAGTTGAAAGTTATTTTCTCTCATTGTTTAATATTATTGCACTGTTGTCTTGCTTCCATTGTTGCTTTTGAAATGACAGAGGTCAGCCTCATCAGTACTCCTTTGTAGCTAATCTGTGTTCTTTCTCAAGTCAAATTTCAGATCTTTATCTTTGGTGTTCTGCAATAAAATTCTGCTATACCACAAGGTGTTTAGCTGTGCATTTTTTTTCCTTATCCTATTGGGATTCATTTGAGCTTCCTAAATCTGAGAATTAATATATTTCATGAATTCTGAAAAATTATCAGCTATTAACTTTTTGAATATTATATTTCCCCCGTTTTCTATCTATTTACTCCTTCAGGAAATCACATTAGACTTTGTTTTACCATCTTCCTCTCTTCTCCATAAATTTTAATGTTTATCTCTTTGTCAACTCTGGATAGTGTCTTTAGATCTGTTTCATGATACATTTCATTAATTCTGTCTTCTTTCTGTCACTAACCTATTTAACCCAAATATTGAGTTATTAATTACAGTTATTATATTTTTTTCATTTCCAGAAGTGTTATTTGGTTCTGTCTCTTGAGTTTCTTGGTTGTTTGAGATAGTTCCATTTTCTTCTCTTTAAACATATTAAATATAATTATTTTACATTCTGTATGTGGTAATTTGAATATTTTTCTTTTTTGTGGATCTGAATCTATAGTTTGTTGTTTGTTTTTGCTGAAACAGTAAGTCTGGGGTGAGTTCATATTTCTCTGAACTTGATTTTTGGATATTTTTTATTTAACGTGCATTCCTACAGGAAAGATTTTTATTCCTCGACCACCATTTGTTTCTCGAGACACTACAAATCCTGGACCACTTCAAAATCAGTGTTTGATTTTGGGCCCCTGCCCCTTCCTCCTCTACTGCATGGTGCTCTCGTGTGTGCCTGCATGTGTGCACACACTCATGAAGTGTGGATTTCAGCCCCAAACACGTGGTTCTGGGGCTATGATGAGGCATTCCTAGCAGAGATTTTTTTCTTCCTTTATAGCCCCCCTTGGAATAAAGAAGAAGGATGAAGGATAAGTTTAAGTGTTTTTCTAGTTTACCTATTGAGGGTAGTGCCCTCTGGGGATTTACTACTGTAGCTCATCCAGCTCAATGCCTGCTATGGACTAGATTGTGTCCACCCAAAGTTCATAGGCTGAAGCCCTAACCTCAGCATGACTGTACTTGAAGACAGGGGCTGTAAGGAGGTAAATAATATTAGATGAGATCATAGGGTGGAGCCCTAATCTTAAAGAACTGGTGTCTTTATAAGAAAAGAGACACCAGAGCTCTCTCTTTCTGTGTACACAGAGGAAAAGTCATGTGAGGACAAAGCAAGAAGGCAGTCACTGCAAAACAGAGGGGCCTTACCAGAAACAAACTTTTCAGCCTTTCTTTTTTTTTTTTTAAGAGATAGTCTCACTCTGTTGCCCCCATTAGACTGCTGTGATATCATAGCTCACAAGAAACAACCTCAAACTCAAACTCTTAGGGTCAAGTTATCTTCTTGCTTCAGCCTCCTGAGTAGCTGGGACTACAGGTACCTGCCACAATGTCTGACTTGTTTTTATATTTTTAGTAGAGATGGGGTCTCTCTCTTGTTCAGGCTGGTCTTGAACTCCTGAGCTCAGGCAATCCACTTGCCTCAGCCTCCGCAAGTGCTGAGATTACAGGTACGAGCCACTGTGCTTGGCCAAGTTTTTAGCATTCAGACTAATTGGTTCCAGATGAATAAGAAAATAAATTTCTGTTGTTTAAGCCATGCAACCTATGATCTTGTTATGTCAACTGGGGAAGACTGAGACTGTCCCTGACTCTGTACATGTCTCTTTAAAGTTGGGGCCTTTCTACACTCTAGGGATGAGGCTGATTGTAGGACAATTACCAGTTCCAGAGTTAAATTACCCAGTAGAATTTCACCATCTCCTAGTCTGCCTTCATTGGTTTTCATTAATTTGCCCTAAATTTAGCTAAGAATAAAAAATAAGAGTTGAGATATTTTTCCTAGCATTTTTGGTATCAGTAGCTAGAGATTTCTATTTATAGAAATAAATAGTATGTTAGAATAAGTCTATGGTGGTTTTATTTTATAAAAATTTCTCCCTAAAAGAACGTGCCCATATTGTATAATAGTATAAAAGATGACACCTTTTCTTCAATCATTATAGCAAATACTTTCTATTTGATTATTTCTTCTCATCTGTAAACTAATAAGATTGTTTCTATTTCTTCCATTGGACTATTTTTAACTATTCATGAGTTAATTAAGGCAAATATTAATAAGAGTTTAGTAATCTTGTTCTGAACCTGTATAACTCTTATCTGAATATTTAGTTTGGGATGTTTTATTTAGAACCTTATTGTAGTTAGTGAAAATGTCTCAGGCTACTATTCTGGACATACAGATACAGGGAGTTGGACTAATTTGTGGTACTAAATCTATTAGTGCTATGAAAATCTGAAGGAATCACAAATGCCTCTAAGATAAATACCGAATTCTCTTCTTTGCCCCTGTAATACATTGGCTTTCTATCTGAACGTTTCTATTTTCTGTTTCAACACTTTTCTAATGTGCACATGTTTCGATGTATTGGGTTCTGGTTTCTATTGCAAATTAAAAGGTAGAGGGATTTTTTTGCTTTGGAATTAGCATAATGACTGCCTACCCTGGTATTGTACCCTGCAGGCTCTTTTTGCCACTCTAGACTGTAAGTCTATATCTCAGGCTGAAAAATACCACAAAAATATTTTAATTGAAAATATTTTATTTTAAGTGAAAATATTTGAAGCTTCCATTATAGAAGATATATTTCCAAGTAGTTTGTCCTTAGTCTTTCAGAAAGGTTTTCTGATTATTGCATTTTAATTTCACCTCCATTAAAACGTGAATATTAATATTTTATGGAGGCAATTCAAGGTCATATAAATGAAGAAGGGAAATTACTTCCTACCTGCTCTTCTTCTTTTTGTTCACTTTTGAATTTTAACTGCTAAAAACAATCCTTTCTTGTGAATGGTCTGGCAACAATAGCAAAGCAGTATTTCTTCTGACATTTCCATATTTATGTTCCATAAATCCCAAGGTTCAAATTGTTATTGAAGAAATAGTGAAGTAGATTAGACGTAAGGAAGTAGACACAGTACTTGTATTTGTATGACATAGTTTATGGTGTCCTTACTCTAAAGTGCCCTACATATCATTTAATCTTGTTTCATCCTTATAAGTAACAACTATCCATTTTGTTCTTTTAAAGAGCAAAACAGCAAAATAGGCTCGGAGCCTGTGACTCAAGCGGCTAAGGTGCCTGCCACATACACCTAAGGTGGCGGGTTCGAATCCAGCCCAGCCCGCCAAACAACAATGATGGCTGCAACCAAAAAATAGCTGAGCATTGTGGTGGGCGCCTGTGGTCCCAGCTACTTGGGAGGCTGAGGCAGGAGACTCGCTTGAGCCCAGGAGTTGGAGGTTGCTGTGAGCTGTGATGTGACGGCACTTTGCCCATGGGGACAGCTTGAGGCTCTGTCTCAAAAAAAAAAAAAAAAAAAAAACAGCAAAATACAGGGAGGGTAGTGTTTTGCCTACCTAATGTTGAACTATGAACTAAGCAACACTTTTATGATTTTTCCAAAAAATCTGTAAGTGAAAATCCATACTAACAATGGATCCAAAATTTTTCTTCATAATTACATAGCATACAAAGACACCGCATGTGCTGCAAACATTAATAGGTCAGTATGTGAAATGCTGGTCTTCTAAAATATTCTGAGTTATTAATGTTATTTACTATTCTTTAACCATTTACTGGGTGGTCAGGCTGTGCCACAAGATAAAATATAACATGAGGTGATGGGTACGTTACTAATAATTAGCCTGATTTGATCATTCTGCAATGTGTACATGTATTAATGCGTCACATTGTACCCCATAACTTTATACAATTATTCATCAATTACAAACAAAGGAATATTGCCGGACGCAGTGGCTCATGCCTGTAATCCCAGCACTTGGGAGGCCAACGCAGGTGGATTGCCTGAGCTCATAGGTTCGAGACCAGCCTGAGCCAGAGAAAGACTGCATCTCTGAAAAATAGCCAGGCATTGTGGCAGGCACCTGTCATCCCAGCTACTGGAGGCTGAGGCAAGAGAATCACGTAAGCCCAAGAGTTTGAGGTTGCTGTAAGCTGTGACACCATGGCACTCTACCGAGAGTGACTAAGTGAGACTTTGTCTCAAAAAACCAAAAATAACAACAAAAAAGAACAAAGGAATATAAGTGCAGCCAGGACTAAAGGGCAGATCAGTGCCACTCCAAGAAGAAACCAGTGCATAATTCAAGGTCGTCTAGAACAGACAGCACCAGGCTCAAGTGCTGCGGTGTTACTGCCGTCAAGAGAGAAGAGAGTGCACGAGCCTTAGCCATGCGTTGGTCCCCCATGGCCAGTGGATCCACTCTGCAGCTGATCCAAGCAGTACTGTATTTCTTTCAAAATTAAACAAGGAGATGTATATTCCATCATTCCCTGAAATAATAATGTTCCCCCCTGAAATTTAAAATAAGAAAAATTTAGTTGAGATTAGGCAGGCATGTAAAGTTAGTCTCCAGGGAAAAATATCATTGAGTGTGAAGGTTGTCTGTTAGACAAAATCAGTGTATGGAGTTAGCTAGTTTGTGCTTAAAAGTTTCTCTATGTAGATCTGATTCTTGAATTTCTGAAATTGCCCATGTTGCTAACAATGTAGTTCTTCAGGGAAAATGTTTTGTAAATGTCAATATTTAATATAATACTTATCCATAAAATAGACTTTGTAGAGAATTTGAAAAGAAAGCCACTAGTTAATTCACTTTTTAAAAAATTTGATGTCATCTGAAATGCTTAAGCAGCTTTTTTTGAAAATGTATTTTTTTAAGAAAATAAAACTGTAGTAAAATTATTGTCACAAAATGAAAATATTTTCTTCTGTGATCAATTATGTATCATGCAAATCCATTTTAAAAATTATATATCAAATAATTTATTAACATGGAGAAAAGTAATATTTAACTTTACTAAGAAAATTTAGACACTGAAAAACCTGTCCTCTTTTGAGTATGAAATTTATAGCTCAACACCAGCAGATGTCACTGTGATAACAGATTTTTTTTTTTTCTCCTCTAACCAGTTTTGTGCATACTGTCTATGGACAAAGATATGTAAGAAATAATAAATTTAAAGCATATAGCTGAGTATATAAAAATATAAGAAAGCATGTACAGTAATGGTTAGGAGTACTTAGGAATTTGTGAGTTTTTTTTTTACTAATTTTCTTTATGCCTTACACATACAGATTCTTTCATTATGTGATTGATTATAGGATATTTATTAACAATAAAAGTACAGTAAAAAAATTTTTTCTAGTAATTTTTTGAACTTTATATTGAACATATTACACAGACTCAGAGCTCATATAAACAAAGCCAAACCTAAAACTAAACATTTTCAATAATGTTTTTATATGAATTTTGAAAACCCCTTTGGTCCTTTCCTCCAAATTAAGTTAGAGTTACAATTTTAATGTTTAAAGACATGAAAATGTAGTAATTGCTGGAAAACTGTAATAAAAATTAACAGCTAATTTCAGAATATTTTTTCCCTCTTAGCATGGAATTGAAAGTAGACTTTATTTTATTTATTTATTTATTTATTTATCTCTCTATATATATATTTTGAGACAGACTCTCAAGCTGTCGCCCTTCTTAGAGTGCTCTGGCATCACAGCTCACATCAACCTCAAACTCTTGGGCCCAAGCTATTCTCTGGCTTCAGCCTCCCAAGTAGCCAGTACTACAGGTGCCCCCCACAATGCCCGGCTTTTTTTGTTGTTTTTGCAGTTGTCATCGTTTTAGCTGGCCCAGGCCAGGTTCGAACCCTCCAGCCTCGGTGCATGTAGCCGGTGCCCTATCCACTGAGCTACGGGCACTGCCCGAAAACAGACTTTAATGAACATTTATTCACTAGAGCATCATACTATGTCAGGATTATATTTCAAAAGAAAGATAGTCAATAATAGCCTTCAGTCCTAAAGGAATTTATAATCAAGTTGTGCACATGTAATGATGAACAATTAGTATAAACCAAACCATAATATGACACAATGCCATGACAACAACCGTGACACAGTAAGCAGGCAGTATATGACTAAAATAAATGGATCCCAAGTAGGCAATATTTTGTGAGTTGTGATCAAGGAGTCCCTCGGAATAAAGATAAAACTTTAATTCAATATAGATGACAAGGTATTTCCAGCTCAGTTTTGTTCAATAGGCATTTATGAGGCACCTATATTCCAAGCACTTTGTGCTCCTAGGTGGATTCTAGGGTTTAAAAAAGTGACTAAAGCTTGGTTTCTGCCCTTGTTTATTAAGCATACTGGTGGAAACACTCCTGGCAAATTCAAGCAGTAATTTGTAGACTTCTTTGATATTGGAACAGTGGTGGATAAGACAGAAAACTGAAAAGCACACTAGGTTGATAGTCAGAAGACCTACATTTTGGTCACTGTCACTAAATTTGAGAGACTTAAAACATATCACTTAGATGGTTTTCACAGTATTTCTAACTTTAATAACCTGTGCTTATCCTGTAGGTAATGGGACTGTTGGAATAAGTGGCACAATGACCGTGTGACAGGAAGGTTACTCTGTGGACTCACATATATGACTGATAGACTGAGGAAATCACTCGCCTACACGTGGAGTTTTTTCAGAATGTAGCTGAAAATTGCAACCCCTAGTCTAGACAGGGCAGGGATAGAGATGAAGATCTTGGCTTGGAATTGCAGATTATGGGGAATTTTTTAACATCCATATGTAGGTCTGTCTATAGACTGTTTATATTATGATAATTACTCCCATGGCTTCAGATTTAGAGAATCTGTTCTCTTTCCCTTTCATGCATAGTCAAAATTGTTGACCTAAGTGACCAAATTTTTCCTTTTGAGGACACCATTACTGTAAATTAGAAAATTAAGGAAGTTATTAAAGGGTCTTTGTCTTTTCAGTAAGTATTTTGCTTTCATATAATTAGTGAGAAAATACTATTGGGTTTTATTAAGCAGCTATCCTGTTTAAGGATTTCCCCAATTCCTTTTCCAGAAGACAAAAGATGTTTTATCCTCTTTTATTTTCCATGCTGGAGACATACACTGACCATTGATTACAAAAGAGATGTTCTCTCCATATTTGAAGGCTGGCTGTGAGTTTGTGTAAGGAAGATTTGAGTTATCGTTACTATCTACATTACATTTGTGTTTGATAATGATTGAATATAAAGAAGTACATAAATCCTAGGTGAATGTGTTTCATTCAGGGGTGTCTAGCATTTTTTTTTTTTTGTCCTCTCCTGTTCATTGGAAGAATTAAGAGTTGTTTTGAGCCACACATTAAATACACAAACACTAATGAAAGCTGATTGGTAAAAGAAAAGGTGCCTACATACTTTTCATGATATCTGACACCACAGATAAGCAAAAAAAGTTCTTACAAAAATCAGCATGTGGCCCACGGGCTGCAGGTTGGACACCCCTGAAAATAGTCTGTCATTACCTAGTTTATAATATTGGCTTTTCTTTCTGGAAAGCTCTTAAGGTAAGCTGTGTACTGGAAAAATAGAAACTTGAAGTCTTGCCTTCTTGGAAAAATTACAGTTCCCCCCAGTTAACAGATTTATTTCTAAAACTTCACTTGGTCTTTTGTTTGGAACTTAGAATGAATTTCCCAGTAGAAACTATAATATACATAGTGATTAGGCTTTTAGCTGACTCCCAAGGATGAATATGAAATATTACAGTACCAATAGTATATAATGCTGTAAGCTAATATCTACCATTATATTTCATGATTTATTTATTATTAATTATTTTTAGAAATGTATCCAGAGTCTTAACCTGTGAGACCTGGGATGTACCCCATTTGGCAGCAGCTCGGAGAGGAATATTGCCTGGTAGGATGGGGGAAGCAGAATTCCTTAATGCCCAGTCCCTGAAGGAGGCGTCTACTGTTCAGAATCAAATCCTTCTGCAGCCCCAGTCCCAGCCTCCCACCAGTCTCCTTCCCTTTCTATTGTACTGCCTCAAAACAGTTCATTCTTCACCTCACTTTCAGAAGTCTCACAGTTTCCCTCTTCTGTGGCGCAGAAGAGATTTTGAAGTTTTTAGGTAGGAATTGTGGACAACAAGGACAAGCAGAGGAGAAGAGAATCACCCCACCCACCACTAGCACACACACACGTGCACACACACACATGTGTGTAAGTGTGCTCAGGTAACACTGATGGTTCTTTAAACCCGTTGCTAGGTCTCTCCATTTGCACATTCAATGACATCGTTAAATTTTATCCTCGGTTCTCTTAGTGTGGGGTATTCTGTGAGGTGATTAAATTGGCCATGAGGTTGCTGCCTACAGGTTTGCATTGGGGCTGGAGAAATAAGATCCCTCTTGGAGATACCAGGTCCCAATGGCATCTCCAAACATAAAAGTATAACAAACACACCCCTCTCTTCTGTAGCTCCTGTATGTTTGTGTGTATCTTGCATTGATGTTGGGTTTACTGTCTTAAAATCTCATGTAGATAATAAGGCCACAGAGTAAGACTATACTTGAGTCTTGCAATAAGTAGACTGTACTAATGTTAGTCACCTCAGAAAGGCGGAGTTCTCAGAAAGGACCCCGGTGGGGGTGAGATGGCCTCCCTTCTCATCTTCCTGACCATTCTTTTCTTCTCCTTCTCCCTGTCCCTCCACTGTGGGTAGAATTATAGATAACCTCTGCCATGTGGAGATAGACTGGAAGTCAGGGAGACATCTTTGTAGCAGTGCCTGAACCAAAGATGCATGAGTTATGCTTTTTTCTTTTTGAGACAGATTCTCACTTTGTTGCCCTGGGTAGAGTGATGTGGTGTCACAGCTCACAGCAACCTCAAACTCTTGGGCTTAAGTGATCCTCTTGCCTCAGCCCCCCAAGTAGCTGGGACTACCCACAACAATGCCTGGCTATATTTTCAGAGACAGGGTTTCACTCTTGCTCAGGCTGGTCTCAAACTCCTAAGCAGAGGCAATCCACCTGCCTCAGCCTCCCAGAGTGCTAGGATTACAGGCATGAGCCACCACACCCAGCTATGAGTTACACTTTTGCAAACTAGATTCTCTAGTTACATTTTATTTTGTGGCTGTTTCCATTTTGTAACCCCCTAATCCTCAGTGAAACTTTGTTTAAATGTTCCAACATTATCTCACCTGTGTAGAGGGAATTAAGAAAGGAGCTCTCCTGCATCAAATATATTGGGTGGCAGTGACAGCAAGTAACCTCTAAGAAAAAGGTGGATGTCATACCTCTGAGGTCCAGTTCCTACTCTCCATGTGGGAATTTTATCTCCATTTCATACTGAGGAGCATCTAGATTAGATTTTAATAAAGAAAAAGGAAAGTTCCCCTTTTAAGGGAAAGCAAAATTCCAGACTATAGCAACTGAAAAGTAATCAGTAACACCACAGTTGCTGTGGCCAACTGACTGGCTGAGCCAAGCCTAGACAGACAAGCATTTGTATGCTACCTGGCACGTTAAAAACAAAACAAAAAACACAGAGTAAATGTGCACAGAAGAAAAATGCATATTTTAAACATTAGTTACAATCAAGCTGATTTTATTTTCTGTTTTCACTTTTTCAGAAGATAGACAAAAAGTTGGAGATTATGCAAAATCATTAATTCAACATACTACAAATGTGTTTTAACTACCACCTAAGCCCAAAGAGCCCTCCCTAGGCCCCACTTTTGCCCTTCAACTACTGCTCTGCCCTCCAGGCAGAAAACCTGGAAGGAGCTGCTGATACCCACTGCCATCTCCACTTAGCTCACTCTATTCCCCCTTGAACCCTTTCCAGCCCAACTTTCAGCACTACTCTGAAACCACTCCCCTGAAATCACTCTTGTCAAGGTCACAAGCAACCGCCACCAGACCAAATCCAAAGACTGGTCCTGAGTTTTCGTATTTTTCTTCCTCTGTGGTTAATGCAATTGATTCCTCTCTCCTAGAAGCACTTTCTTCACTCGGCTTTCTGATTGCCAGCGATCCAAGTCTTCTTGCCTTTCTGCCTCTCAGACCTCTAATTACTGATAACTCTCCAGGTCAGACCTTCAGCTATTCTCTTCTCTACTGGTACTTTGTTACAGTCAGTCCTAGAACTTTACTCCCCAAACTGTACGTCCAGCCCTGACTTTTCCCCTCACATATTTCTCTGCTGGATTAACATCTCCACTTAGATATCTAAGAGACGCCTCAAACTTCACTACCGAAACAGAGCTCTTGGGGCCCCTTCCTCCCAACCTGCCCTTCCCGCACTCCCCCGTCTCACTGCATGGCACCTCTGCTTACCCGGTTGCTCGGCTCACCACCTCGGCATCGTGCTTGACTCTTCCCTCGCCCTCCATGTCTAATCTATCAGCCAAGTTGGCTCTACCATCACAGTGTGCCCAAATCTAATCACCCGTTCTGCCAGCTCCACTGTTACAATTCTGTCTAATCACCGTCACCTCTTACCTAGACTAGTACCTCTTAACCAGTCTGCTTGCTTTCTCTCTCTCCCCATCCATTTTCCACACAGCTGCCAAGTATCTTCTAGAAAGCAGGATGCACATCATGTCATTCACCTGCTTAAAACTCTCTGATGACGAACTCTCCCTCCCAATAAAATGCAAACTCCTCACCATGGCTATGAGGGCCCATCTCGTTTGGCGTCCCTACCCCTGTGTACCTTGCTGATCTTCGTTGGACCATGCTGGTTTTCTTGCCAATCTTCAAACAGACCAAAGCTGATTTCTATCTGGGAGCCTCTGCCTGGCACACTCTTTCCTCAGATCCCACTGGGACTCCCGCCCTCACTTCCCTGAGCTCGCCCTTCAAATATCACCTCTTCTGAGAAGCCTTCCTTGACCACTCAGTCTGACATCGTGTTCTCCCATTTTTATTTAGTGTTTCCCCCACTAGAACAGAAGCTCTGTGACACGGGGGTTTGCCAGATCCATTCTGTATTCTCAGGGCCTGGCACATACAGCTCACTGGCTGGGTGGATGGATGTGTCGTGGTTCAGCACGCCTTTCGGCTGGATGTCTTCACACTGGATTAACATGCAAGAACCCAAACGTTTCTCAACTGCCTCCCTCTACGTTCGTTAATGCATTTTACAGCCTCAAGGCCGGGCGTGGTGGCTCAGGCCTGTGATCCTAGCTCTCTGGGAGGCCGAGGCAGGTGGATTGCTTGAGCTCAGGAGTTTGAGACCAGCCTGAATAAGCGTGAGACCCCATCTCTACTAAAATAGAAAAACTGAGGCAGGAGGATCGCTTGAGCTTAGGAGTTCGAGGTTGCTGTAAGCTATGATGATGCCATGGCACTCTACCCAGGGCAACAGAGTGAGATTATGTCTAAATAAATAAATAAATAAAAATACATCCTCGAACTGTTGAGTAACCATGCTAGGCATAGATATCCCATAGAGACAATTTCCCTTTTATTGGAGTTGCCTTTCCTATAGCATCACAGCGTACTGACCCAGGGAAAAATAAAACCTCTTTGCAGCACCTGTTAGAAACTAATATTGAATCATGACAGAAGGACAGAGTTAAAAACGTTGGGACTCTAATTAGAAATTTTTCAAGTACTTCTCATTTCCTTGACACAATATCCAAGTAATACCCTCTGTTAAAAGAAAATATGGCCACTGTATCATAACTAAGTCAGATAAAAGTGAGACCTGTAAGAGATGATGTGACAGAGGAACTGAGGGTGTTCATTGTGAGTTCAAATTCCAGTTCTACAATTCATCAGCTGGGTGACCATGAGCAAGTTACTTAACCTCTCTGTGCCTCGGTTTCCTCATCTGTAAAATAGGAATGGTAAAAGGACCAATACTTAACCTCATACATTTGTTTTGAGGATTAAATGAGTTGTTATATCTGATCTATTTTAAATGGAGTCTCATGTATAAGTGATATATTTAATAGTTGCTCTAGAAAAAATGTATTATTATCACTACTATCATTGATTCTGGATGTCCATCTGGGAATTTGCTCTGGGTAAATTAAAGGTTGCTAGGTCATGATCATAAGAAGTTTAAACTGCTTAGAGCGAAGCCCATAACAGTTCCCCTTAGAGCACTTAGCTGGATTAGACGTCTTTCTATGGTCTTAACATACATATGAAAGCCAAAGAAATACTAGTTTTGTAAATCCTTACATGGCACACCCACACAGCTGGTACCACAAATGATGTCACATTTCAGGAAGATCAGCTCATATATTCCATGGAATCAAAGGTATTTCTCAGGATGAAATGCGTTCGACTTCTAGTTCCCAGACCCAAACTAGAGAAAAGTTTAGCCTTTCAAATAGGTCTCTGCTGAACCCATTTCAACAGCACTTAATTTACCCAAGTTATTTATTACCACATTTAGTAATTCTGGTGCAGTTTCTCATTTCTCAAAACATATTTTGCTTACACCCTTTCAAAAGAATGTTATTGGTATGTGAGTAGGTTGTCTCGGGCCAGCCTCTTATCTAGAGACCAGATTCAGAAAGTCTGAGTTCAGCGAAGTGACTTAGCTGCATGCTTTTGTTTTGTTTTAATATGCATGTGTGAGTCTTACTAAAACACATTGCACCCTCCCCTAGGAACAATGCCGCACACATCATTTCCTGAAATAATGGAGTTGGAAGGCAATTATCTACCCACCAAACAGGCTGAAACAACAGTTCCTGATATTCTTCTCAAATACTTTAACTTCCCAAGGAATCCGGAAAAAATAATTCCATGAGACAGTGTTGTGAATGAAGGTATGACATTCCAGTTTCCTTCACTGGAATCCAGTGACCAGAAGTCATAAATTATTAACCACTTGGCTTTACGAGAGAGCCTTTCTGTGTTTGCTCTGTGGACAGTGTCCTACCTTACAGCCCCTTGTGAGATGACAGCCCTTTGTTCTTTTTCTGCCCACCTTTGGGACCATCCCAGAGATTATTTGCAGTTTTTTGAACTTATTTTATGACCCTATTTTTTACTCCTAAAGACAATTTGAGACTTCTATTTCAGGCTTTCCAGATAAGAAATGTAAACTTTCTGGAAAGAATGAATATCCATTTTGGCTCAGCGCCTATAGCTCAACCGGCTAAGGCGCCAGCCACGTACACCTAAGGTGGTGGGTTC
>NW_003852421.1:5020155-5022806 GCF_000181295.1 Otolemur garnettii | reverse complement strand
AAAAAAAAAAAAAAAAAAAGAATGAATATCCATTTTAGGAAAACATGTTTTATTGTATTATGAGAGTTTTTTGAACCCCCTGGCTCCCGGTGTGGATTGATAGATAGTCCTATTAAGAACTATCTGTGTGACCTTTAACAGCATAAACATCATCAAGGTAGGCTTGTGGTATCCACAGCAAAAAATAACAATTAAGAGGATTGCTAATATTTAGACGTTGTTTTCTGGAATTCTCATCTAAAGGGAAACTGACACAGTAAGCTATTTCTTTTTTTTTTATATAACTTACACTATGCACATTTTTTATTTTTATTTATTATTTATTTTTTGTTAAATCCTAGCTGTGTACATTAATGCAATCATGGGGCACAATGTGCTGGCTTTACATACAATTTGAAATGCTTTCATCAAACTGGTCAACATAGACTTCACAGCATTTTCTTAGTTATTGTGTTAAGACGTTTATATTCTACACCTGGTAAATTTCACATGTACCCTTGTAAGGTGCACCGTGGGTGTGGGCCCACTAATTACCCTCCCCTCATCTCAAGAATGGATGAAAAAGTACTATGAAACCCATTTATAGCTTTCTTATGAAAGCTATAACCCAATGATAGCCCAAGAAGAAGGGGAAAAGGGACAGTAAACTATTTCATCAGGGATACACACGGTTTTTCTCTTGATATGCTGAGGAAAAAATTGGGGACAGTCACTTGCACATTGAAACTGTACAATGCCAATTACGAAGTTATTGGGAAACTTCCACCATTGCCTGTTTTAAATTGTATCTGGACATTCAAATTTGACTTCATATTGATATATTCTCTCCTCTGAGTAAAAGGGATGCCATATTGTGTGTAAGCGTCACAGAGAGGGACAATGACAGGATAAAGAAAACTTTGAGATACTGTACATGACTTAGGGAGGTTGTGCCGGCCGCCTCCAGAAGTTTTTCATAGAAAGCCTATTCTCAGTTTGGCTTATTCAGACTTTGTGGATAGTTATAAATCCTCGCCCTGTCTGGAAGCATAGGTATGCTGGAAGCAAAGGTACAGTGTCTTTTCATTCTGCATAAAAATCAGCTTGTTTCATTTTCTCAAATGAAATATGCAACTTTTACAAGTATAGTGTGAAATTGGCATTCAAATTGTTTATCTCTGATTATATCAAAAATTGACCAATTCTGGAAATAGCTAAATTGAGTTTTCTTTCCAGGTAGCCTGGCCACATGTCCCCATCAAAGGATTCTTTGCCCCTTGACAGTGTCTCCTTCTGACCCCCACTGGCTCTTTCAAGCCAAGAGAATCAAATTGAGAAACTGCAGGTGGAAATTGGTCAACTTGCTTAAAAGGTAATAGGTTAAGTTAAGACTGTCTGGAAAAGAGTCAGTGACAAAAGCTAAACCCCAAAGCCGGTGTGTGCTGCCATGCCCTATAGGGCAGAAGGTAGACCTGGTGACAGTGGTCTTCCCAGGTGGAGCGGGCCGGGCACAGGCCCCAGCACTTCATCCATTCTGTGGTCATACTGGGGCCAGGGATCAGTGGTCCAGGCCTAGTTTAAGAACCTGAGAAGGAACTGTGTTCAGAGTCTTAAATTTTTGCCTTCATTGTTTGGCTTTAGTTTGCTTCAGTGGAATCACTTTTGGCTTTCTTATCTTGGCTCATTCCCAGGATTAACTTAACACAATAAATTCCAGTTACCTGACCAGTCTCTATAACTACCCCAGAGGGAAATCGCCAGCCATGTATATATCCTCAACTTGTCAAGGAAGCGCTTAATGATCTGCTATGTATATTTAAGGATGGTTGCTACTAATGTTTTCTTTTCTTTTCTTTCTTTTTTTTTTTTTTTGCAGTTTTTGGCTGGGGCCGGACTTGAACCCACCAAGTCCAATATATGGGGCCAGCACCCTACTCCCTGAGCCACAGGTGCTGCCCTAATGTTTTCTAGTATAGACATTACTTCTTGGTAGTATAGAAATTTGGTAAGATACAGCGCAGCTTTTTAAGCAAATACCAAGAGTCTGTTAGTTTTCCACAACTAGGTACATCATGAGCTTACATAGGTAGGAAAGTTAAATTAGTGTTTGTTTGAATTTTTGATTCATGGTTACCCATGCTGGATAAATGGTAGATTATAAATATGTTTTTACCATGTACCCTTTTGTAAGCATTTTTAAATATACAATGAAATTTTCCTAAACAAGACCTGTCTTGGACTGCATCCAGGGGTTGCATTGCTCAGGCAGTTAACATTTATCTAGTTCTTATGATGGAGTTGGCTAAGTGCAGGCAATATAAATGAGGTATAATATGTGATTACTGCCCCTGTAAAAAACTTCAGTTGAGGGAGGTAAGGTTAATTCAATGAAATAGTTGGAAAACAATTTAAAACCACCTTTTAGAACGCTTGGGTTTTCCAGGAGGAAATTCACCAGTGGCTGAAATAGGTCAGTCCATCTTCCAGAGGGTTATTGTGGAAGAGGTGGGATATAAAAGATGAGTGGAATGTAATTGGGCAGAAAAGAAAAGTGATGGAGACATTTATGGAGCTGCTTTTGACTGTCAGGCTCTTTGATAGGAGCTTTACGCACATAATTGCATTAATCCTGCTGAGTAGACATTTATATCCCTGTTTATATGTGAGAGTAC
>NW_003852421.1:5012544-5019721 GCF_000181295.1 Otolemur garnettii | reverse complement strand
AACATAATAACACTACTACCTCACAGGTAGGGTGTGATCAATCAACTACTTAAAGAAATTAAAAAAAACTTAGCACAGGCTCAGTGCCCAGTGAGTAGGGCACCAGCCACATACACCGCGAGGCTGGTGGGTTCAAGCCTGGCCCGGGCCAGCTAAACAACAATGACAACTGCAACCAAAAAATAGCTGGGTTTTGTGGCAGGTGCCTGTAGTCCCAGCTACTTGGACTGAGGCAAGAGAATCACTTAAGCCCAAGAGTTTGAGTTTGCTGTGAGTGGTGACACTAAAGCATTCTACTGAGGGCAACATAGTGAGTCTCAAAAAAAAGAAAAGAAAAGAAAAAGAACTTAGCAGAGTTTCTGACATACTATGACCACTCAGCACATGTTTTAAAGCATAGAGAAAGAGAGAGATAGCATTTGGCTGAGGGTCACAGCTACATTTTGGCTGACTCCAAAGTCTGTACTCTTTGTATTAAATCACCCTGCAGAGGGAGCAGGAGGAACATTTGAGACAGAAGAATAAGAGCAAGGGCTTTGTCTGCTAAAGAAAGGGAGATGGCCCCTCCATGGCTAGAGTAGGCTTGAGTTGGTGAAGTAGTAAGAAGGTGCTTGGATAAAGTAGATGGAAGCTAATTATGTAGGCCCTTGCCGCAGGGACTTCAGATACCACAGAGACCGGGAACGGCAGCTAGTTCACAGATGGAGAATGGTGTGATGGAAGTGTTGCTATAGCTGGAACATGGGGTGAAGCTGGGGGTACCGGAAGTTTACATGGGCAGCTGCCAAGTACAGCGTGAGGTAACGGTGTCCTGTGCTGGGAGAAAGAACAAAAAATCGAAAGAAAGACCCATGTGGGAGGACGCTGGTGCTGGCCATGCCACCACACACAGCTGCCGGTCCCCCCGATGCTGCCGCCTCCCCTCCAGGAGACCTTGCCCCATTACTAATGCCGGACATCCACGGACTAGCGCTGAAATCAACTTTAACTAGAAACAATTCTAATGGAGTAAAAGAAAAGGTTTTCCAGGCCGGCCGCAACGGCTGATACCTGTAACCCTAGCGCTCTGTGAGGCTAAGGAAAAAGGATCACTTGAGCTCAGGAGCTCAAGATCTGCCTGAGCAAGGGCGAGATTTGATCTCTGCTAAAAATAGAAAAACTAGCCAAGCATTGTGGCAGGTGCTGGTAGTCTCAGCTTCTCGGGAGGCTGAGGCAAGAGGACTGCTTGAGCCCAAGAGTTTGAGGTTGCTGTGAGCTGTGACACCACAGAAGTCTAGTCAGGGCAACAGAGGGATGTAGGTATGGCTCAAAAAGAAAAAAAAATGTATTCTAAATAAGTCACAAGATAAAATGAATGAGAAAAATATAGTATACCAAAGAGTCTATTGGGGCTGTGGTCCCACTGCTGGGCCATGGACTGATACCAGACTGTGGCCTGTTAGAAGCCGCATAGCAGGAGGTGAGGGGCGGACAAGCCGGGGAAGCTTCATCTGTATGTACAGCTGCTTCCCACCACTCACATCACTGCCTGAGCTCTGCCTCCTGTCACAACGGCAGCATTAGACTCTCATAGGAGCATGAGCCTTACTGTAAACTGCATGTGATGATGCAGGTTGCTCACTCCTTATGAGAATCCAACGCCTGATGATCTGAGGTGGAGATGTAATGAGCTTGAATCATTCCACAACCGCCTCCTCCACTCCCTGCCCATGGAGAAATAGTCTATCATGAAACTGGTCCCTGGTATGAAAAAGGTTGGGGACTTCTGCCTTAAGGTATCAGTTTCCAGCCTCAACAAGTCTCATATGCATATAATTTCAGTATATGCATATAGCTTACTAAAGGTATGGCAAGTTGACTACACATCTCAAAAAGCTTGACATCTTTGATTTTATATCTTACTTCCCCCCCCACACACTTTTTACATCTTCACCCAGTGACATCTTTTTTTTTGCAATTTTTGGCCAGGGCTGGGTTTGAACCCACCACCTCTGGCATATGGGGCTGGCGCCCTACTCCTTTGAGCCACAGGCGCCGCCCCATCTTTTCAATTTGAATGCAATAATGCCCATTTTTTTTTCCTTAGGCATGTCAAGTAGTGCTCTACCTACTACGTCATAATAATTATCACAAAGGTTAATATTTGAACATAAGGCCAGGCTTGGTGGCTCACCCTTGTAATCCTAGCACTCTGGGAGGCTGAGATGGGTGGATTGCTTGAGCTCAGAAATTCAAGACCAGCCTAAGCAAGAGCAAGACCCCTCCTCTACTAAAAATAGAAAGACTAGCTGGGTATTGTGGCAGGTACTTGTAGTCCTAGCTACTAGGAGGTTAAGGTAGGAGGATCCTTTGAGCCCAGGAGTTTGCGGTTACTGTGAGCTATGACACCATGACACTCTATTCAGGGCAACAGAGTGAGATTCTGTCTCAAAAAAAAAAAAAGTTAATTTTTAAGGTTAATGTGCCATATGAGAAAAAGAGTTTAGAGGATATTTAGATTAATTTGTCTAACTGAAAGGGTGACACTGAATGAACAGAATTTTCTTTTTCCTTATTCTCTAATGTTGAGAACAAGTGAGGCTGATGGAGTTAAGAATTGGTAAAGGAATTAATCAAAGGAAGTAGCTTTTAACACAGCATGTAGCCAGTCTAAGGAATTTACTGCCACAGGCAGTCAGAGAGTCAAATATTGTAGCTGAAATTTTTTTTAGTCTGGTCACTATGACCAGTCAAAACATTTGTGGTTATGCAAGAAAAGATAAGGATAATCAAATCTGGTGCTGCGAGATGGAAGCTGACCATTGCACAGGAAGGAATTTCTCCCCAGCCTCACTTCTTTTTTGGCTTCTCCCAGTGCCTCGGAATAACATTACACCATTAGCTGGGTCTGCTTTGAAGAGTTGACAGTACTTCCTCTGAGTCATTAGGTATTATCCAAGGCCAACGGGAGGATTCCAGACCTGCCACAGCAGCAAAGCCCATAATTCTTTTTTTGTACCCAGAGTAATGGCCCCTTCAGTTCCGAGCTCAGCACTTTGGCAGGACAGCCCCTGATGCTCTTCCTGCCACTCCTGGTGAAGAACGGGTTCAAAGGGAAATAACGGATGTCAGTTCTCCTCCTGTCGAGCTGGCACTCTCATGTAAACAACAAGTGGAGATTGTTGAGGGACTGAATAGACACTCAGGAAATAATTCATGCTTTTTCCTCTTTCTCTTTCCTTCTTTGTCCCTGAATCCCTCCACCAGGGGGTAGACAGAAGACAGAAAAGAAACCAGCATTTACCAACCTCATTTAGGGCCCAGTAATGAGTTTTACATTGTTACGGGTCTCCTTCATTCACATGGCCCAAGAAATACTGCACCCATGTACTTCTAACTAAAACCCACTGCAGAGTGACCCCATCCTATTCTTCCCATGTGACTAGGTCAAGGGCAACACTTTCTCTTTTCTCTTTCTTTTCTTTTTCTTTCTTTCTTGTTTTTAAAAGACAGAGTCTTACTCTGTTGCCAAGGCTGGAATGCAGTGGTGTCATCATCGCTCACCACAGCTTTAAACTTCTGGGCTCAACTCCCCCTGCCTCAGCCTCCTGAGTAGCTGCAACTAAAGGTGTGCACTACCACACCCAGTGACACTTTTTAAGTGTCCAATCAAATGAATGAGAAGACTTTCTTTCTTTAAAGTGTCTCTCCTATTTTACGGCCAAGGAACAGGGAGACAGGGCATGTTTAGGTGCGTGTATATGTGTGCAGGCTGGGCGCCCTGCCCTCCTCCAGTGTTTTGCTTTGAAGGGCCTTTTCTGTCAGCCAGCCAGTGGGTCACATTGAGACAACACAGTTAGTGATCATTTGATGACTACACACAGGGGGATAGCACCTTTCATGTCCCACAAACAAGGCTCAAAACAGTCAGTCATCCTAGTGACTGGGTAACGTCTGTTTCCATCATTTTCATTTGGCTAAATTCCATGTTAAAAAGTTCCAGCGGAGGCTGGGCAAGGTGCCTCACACCTGGAATCCCAGCATTCTGTGAGGCTGAGGTGGGTGGGTAGCCTGAGCTCCAGAGTTTGAGACAAGCCTGAGCAAGAGCGAGACCCCATCTCTACTAAAATAGAAAAACTAGCCGGGCATTGTGGTATAGTAGCTGGCACCAGCAGTCCCAGATACTCAGGAGGCTGAGGCAAGAGGGTCACTGGAGCCCAAGAATTTGAGGCTGCTGTGAGCTATGATATCACAGCACTCTACTGAGGGCAATAGAGTGAAACTCTGTCTCAAAAAAAAGTTCCAACTGAATGTTTTTTAATATCTCTTGTTATATGTATTTATAATTTTTTATATTTCCTCTTTTTTGCTATTCAGACCTCATGGCAGCATGTACAGTCTTAACTTTCAAGCTCTTTTAGGGGACCTGTTCCTCTTTCCACGTTGTCCAGTAGAACTTTCAGCAGTGGTGGAGGTTCTGTGTCTGTGATCTCCAATATGGCAGCCACAAGCCACATGTGACTATTGAGCACTTGGAATGTGGCTAGTGTGACTGCGAAACTGAGCATTCTATGTGATTTGATCTTTATTGTAAACAACAATGTCATCTGTACTTTTTAGCATTCCTTATATCCTCAACCTTTTTTGACTTTAGCATCCTAGCAAACATTCAGAAGTGCCATAACCATTTTCTTCCTCCCTGGACAGATCATTGGCTCTCTTTATTCTCATTAAGATCTTTAAAAACAACAATAAGATATAATTTTGCTGTTTTCACACTATGTTAACAAAAGACATACAGGCTTATCACTCAGCAAAGGCTACCTATAGTTGTTACTCAGATACTGTCAGGGGGCCTTTGTTCATACCCAGCACCCCAGCGGCAACCCCAATCTGCAACAGGAGTGAGAGCTTTCTCTCTAAATAGCATAACCCATCATTTTTATACAATAATAAAAATTTAAAAATCTAATTTTTGCACAGCCAAGAATAACATGCGGTACTAGGAAATTCCATCAGTAAGCCAAGCAACTTCTTGGCAGCAGGGATCATGTCTTTTATCTATTTCCTTAGTTCTAACATAAATTTTAATAAGTGCTTCTCAAATGAGGGAATTAGTACGTGAATAGATGAATAAATGTGGCTCCGGAGTAATGCTGGTAACTACATCGAACATGTTTCTCATTAAAGCCCCTAGCACCCCAGTAGGTGTTTTTATTAGCATGTATGTTATGGAAAAACACAGTATAAGAAGTAATGTTTTAGATTTATGGAATAACTAATATCAAACCAATGAAAACTCACCTATCAGTAGTGTGAATACAGAGTAAATGGTTCCCTGGGTTTATAAAGTATCTGGGTCCAGGGAAAAATTTTCCATTTTCCATAAAATTTTTACTTCTTTGTACATTTATTTATGACAGTGGACACTGTCTCTTGCTGGCCATGCCCCTCGTGTTGCCCTACATTTACCTTACCCTGACAGACACATGGCAGAGTCAGCTGCCTCCCTTCCCTGGTGCCTGCCTACTATCACCACCATTACGGCCAGGTGTATTAAATTACAAACTGAGAGCCTCTCTCTCTGCTTTAGCAGGTTGACCTCAACTTTCTGTAGTCCCTGGCTGCTTTTCTTTATTATTTTCTTCAAAATGATCATCAGTTTCTTTGCCTTTTTTTTTCCCCTAAGTTGTGCCTAAGGACCTGAGTGCCCTGTCATCTCAGTTGCTCTAGCCTCGCTTCCTGCTAATGGCATTCTCTTACACACATTGTATGATAACGCTGACTGATATATCTTGTAAAGCAAAAGACAAGATTGGAAATTTAAGCAAAAACTCTAAAAAGAACATAATGGAAATTCTATGCCTAAAAATTATAATAACAATTAACGCAATGAATAAGATTTATGGCAAATTAAAGATGGCTAAAGAGAGAACTAATGAAGTGAAAGAAAACTCTGAAGAAAAAATATCTAGGATAGAACATGCAAAAATAAAAATTAGAAAACGCAGTAAAGAGAGTGGCTAATCTCAGTCCAGAGGTGGTCCATTATGGCTGACATATGGCAAAATATGGTAGAAAGATTGGGGAGGGTAGTGGGCCACCTGGAGGTAGTACCCCATGCCCCTGATACTGCATATGGAGACAGTTCATCCAGATTAGGGGCAGGTCCTCCATGTGTCCAGGTATTTGACTTGCTGCTTGCCTGTCCTGTGACAGAGTACTTGAAGGTCAGCAGAGAGGTTGGGGGAGATATGCAGAAACATGTGGAGATGGTCCTCGTAGGTCTGGAGTTGAAACAAGCTCTCTTAGTTACAGCCTCTCAGGATAAGCAGCCAACAGACTTTCTGATTTGTTGTCACCCATATCAGAGCAGATCTAAGAAGTGTTAGCTTTTCTGGAAAAGTAGCTGTTAGCTTTCAGTGAAAGTATCCGGGCCCTGGGCCCTATGTGGCTCCCAAGCCTGGCCCCTATGTGACAGAAATGAATGATGCTGCCCTGTTTTATATAAACTGAGTCCTCAAGGAATACAAAGATATGAATAAGAAGCATCTAGACTGGGTCAAAGCTTTCTTAAGTATATGGACAGAGCTACAGGGTTAACTCCGTAGTGGACTTCCATACCACTGGACTGGCCTGGAGCAGGATGAGGCCTGTGGCAAAAGAACTGAGTGGATTACCATCTGGACCTTCTGCTGGATCAGCCCTCCTCCCCCACTGACAGGCCCATCTCTCCCAACTACCCTAGTCCCGGTTTAAGCTCTGCTGAGTCTGCGTCCCACTCAGCACTGTCTGCACAGGTTAATCAGGGGAAGAGCACCACACATGTCTTGAAATATGTATCTAATGGCATGAAAACTCACAAGAACCCTGCCCTGAAGGCAGAGTGGTCTGGTACACAGTGGCCCCAAATCATTCTCTGCACTCAAAACCCTGACCAGCCCATCTCCCAAACCAGCCACAAAGAAGGAGCCAACTCCACTTGAACTGGGAGGGCAACAAGGGGAGAGTGGAAAATCAGTGTGGTGATTGATGACACTGAGCTGAAACGGGGTTTACATATACAAGTGTGTCAACACAGCACTGCAAATCAAGGGCAAAAATAACTCCATTACAGTAGATAACAGTAAGAAACTGAGTCTGGTATTTAATGACTTGGTGGGCATGTTGGAGATTATCAATAGTAGGGATGTCAAAG
>NW_003852421.1:5010764-5012524 GCF_000181295.1 Otolemur garnettii | reverse complement strand
TAACTCCATTACAGTAGATAACAGTAAGAAACTGAGTCTGGTATTTAATGACTTGGTGGGCATGTTGGAGATTATCAATAGTAGGGATGTCAAAGTTCAGGTAATGGGTAAAATGCCAACCATTTCCATCAACAAAACAGATGGCTGTCATGCTTATATGGGCAAGAATTCCCTGGATTGTGAGATAGTCCATGCCAAATCTTCTGAGATGAGCCTCCTCCTTCCTACAGAAGGTGGTGACTGTAATGCGTTTCCAGGCCCTGAGCAGTTGAAGACACTATAGAAGCCATTAGTCACCACACTGGCAGAAATTGCTGGATGATAAATGCTGCTGTATTCCTTGCCCTCTCCCTTCACTTCAGAAGTTAAATCTGTATCATGACGGTTCTTCTCTAGATTCACTCTTATCTTTCTGCTTTAAAACTGCTTCTTTGCTCAGCTTCCCTGGCTGAGATTTGGGGTGGGATAGCAGGTCAACCATACCAGCAGGCCATTCTTAAGGAACTGCAGACCAGGACTGCTGCATTTTAATTTTTAGCTCTTGGGGTTATTCTACTGGCAGATAATCTTTTGAGAAGAGTAAAACCCATCCCACGAATTAACTGATCAGGATGTTCATAGTAGTTAAATCTTTTCCTAACAATGACCATTAAGGTAGCAGAAACTTGTGTTGGCTCCAGACAGTTCTTCTAACAAAGCTAATTTTTCACTGTTCACAGGTGAGGGAAAATGTTGCACTGGAGCAAAGGCTGAGGCTAGGCTATCTAGAATTCCAAGCAAAATTGTTTCCTATAAGCATTCCTTTTATTCTGCATTCCATGCTGACTCTGCCTCAACCATGAGCTAGGAGGTTCTTTGGTACCAGCTGCCATAGCAGTGTCCTCCATGCGGGGCAGTTAAAGGTGTCTTGGACCCTTTCTTTCTCTGGGATCCCTGCCCAGCACCTTCCTACAGAGATGACTTTAAAGGGAAATAAAGGAAAAATAACACATGATTCCAGGGAGTCTGGCCTTCCTTCCTCCTTGCCTGCTAGATGCCTGTCATCCATCATCACCACCTCCTGTTCCCTGTCATGCTCAGCAACTTACAGCTTCTGTCTCGGCACCTGACCAGGGGGCTAAAACCTACACTGCAGGCTGGTTTTAGGTATCGGTTTATGTAAGAATCTTGTACAGCATTGGTAATGTAAATTTCAGTTTTCCTCCTAGGATAAATAATAACCAAAATATGCAACTTTTTTGGCAAGAAGAGAGATTGTCCTGTGATGTCTATGCATTTCCTGAGGCCTGTGGAAATAAATCTTTATGTATACTCAAAGTTATACTTTAAGTATAACTTCATAGAAAATAGAATATTTCTTTCTTACTTTCTTGTTTCTTACTATACTTTCTTAAAGTATAACTTTAAGAAAATAGAACAAAGTTAATACCAAAAAAAATATATAGTGAAGAGAAAAGATAGAGGATACAGTAGAAAAATGTAACATGTATTGGAAGTACTGGAAGGAAAGGAGAGAGAAAATGTGATGGAAGCAATATTTTAAGAGACAATGGCTATTTTTCAAAATCGATGACAAAAATTCTCATAGTTTTAAGAATTATTATAATCCTCAGCAAGATTAATAAAAACAAAAATTATAGTAGAATTCTGCTAAAAGGCAAAGAGAAAGCAACCAAAGTTGGCAGGGGGCGGGAGGGAGAGTGATGAGGATAGATTATCCTCTAAGAATCAATAAGACTGACAGCTGACTTCTTTACAGA
>NW_003852421.1:5002115-5010744 GCF_000181295.1 Otolemur garnettii | reverse complement strand
TGGTGTCACAGCTCACAGCAACCTCAAACTCCAGGACTTAAATGATTCTCTTGCCTCAGCTTCTCAAGTAGCTAGGACTACAGGCACCTGCCGAGACACTTGGCTGTTTTTTTGTTGTAGTTGTCATTGTTGCTTGGCAGGCCCAAGCTGGATTTGAACCCGCCAGCTCTGATGTATGTGGCTGGCACACTAGCCATTGAGCTACAGGTGCCAAGCCAGAAGAATAAAATTCTTAAAATTCAAAATTCTATCACTAGCAAAAACCTTCAAAATCATAAAGAAATAAAGACATTTTCAGATAAGCAGTAATTCCTCACAAGTAGCCCTGAAACATCAATGAACATTTTCAGGCAAGAGAAAATGATCCCAATCATTTAGAGATGGAGGAGGAAATGGAAGGCAAAGAAATAGGGTAAATAAATGAGTAAATCCAAGTGAATGTTGTTCATAAGATGATAATGCTGTATTCTGGTGTTTAAAAAAAAATTTTTTTTTTGAGACTGAGTCTCACTACGTCACCCTTGGTAGAGTGCTGTGGTGTCACAGCTCACGGCAACCTCTAACTCTTGGGCTTAAGCAATTCTCTTGCCTCAGCCTCCCAAGTAGCTGGGACTACAGCTGCCCACCACAAAGTCCAGCTATTTTTTTGTTGCAGTTTTCATTGTTGTTTAGCTAGCCCGGCTGAGTTTGAACCCATCCTAACCATAAGCGCCAAGCCAAAACAAAAAAATTTTTTTAAATCTCAATAATCAGGAAGATTATAAATGACATTTATAATTTAATAACACATGGTACAATCTCTGCTACTAAAAAGTAGTAAAATATTGGAAGCTGCCAAGCTAATGGCAGGAAATTATTTTAAGACGTTGAGTCAATTCAAAAGAAAGCAAAAAAGAAGGGAGTGGGGGGAAGGGCCAGGAAGAGGCAAGACATGCATGAAGCCAATGGGAGGATGTGGATTTAAACCCAAATCTATCAAGAGATACATTGACTGTTAGCAACTAAATGCTTTCATTAAAATATAAATGTTGATGGCTGGATTTATTTAAAAACAACTTTATGCTTTGCAAGAGACACATTTAAATTATGAGAACACAAAAGATTGAAAGTAAATGAATGGAGGAGCGGTGCCTGTGGCTCAGTGAGTAGGGCACTGGCCCCATATACCAAGGGTGGCAGGATCGAACCTGGCCTGAGCCAAACTGCAACAAAAAAAATAGCCGGGCGTTGTGGTGAGCACCTGTAGTCCTAGCAACTCAGGAGGCTGAGGCAAGAGAATCACCTAAGCTCAAGAGCTAGTGGTTGCTGTGAGCTGTGACACCACAGCACTCTGAGGGCAATAAAGTGAGACTGTCTTTAAAAAAAGAAATTAAATGAATGGAAAAGATGTTCAAACAAACAGTATCCAAAAGAAACTGGTGTAACTTAATCACCACTAAGATTAATATCCAGTAAAGGACGCTGGGGGAAAAAAGTATTCCCAGAGAGAGATACTTCATAATGATTCGCATGCATACATGCTTGATAAGGAAACTATCACAAAAAACGCAACAAAATCTACACATTTACACAAAGGCTATTGCAACCTTGCACATATACACACAAAAAACTTCTGCGAGGATCTCTGCCCAGCAACTGCCTGTCTAACCTCAGCGTGGCATCACCTTGGTGTTCATCCTTGTAGCCAAAGATAATTATCTCAAAACAATTACATAATCCTCCTCATTTTTTTCTTTAAAAACCTTTGTTTTCCTTTGCCTCCCTGAATATGTACATATGAGATCCAACAGTTAAGTTCACAAAGACATCCTAGAAGACGTGCTGTATACCTCATTGCTAAATATCACTATGGTCACCTTCAAAGGACTCCCTTTGGGGAGCTAGGCACTAAACGACCCTTCCAAGCTGTTTGGAACTCATTGTTCTGAAATGGCTCTAAGAGCTATTGTAATATTACCTGTGATGTCCCGAATATCATCAAAATGTCTTCCTTTCGATATTTCCTTTATCTGCAGGTAAAGAAAAAAGTCATTGGGGAACAGATCAGGTGAGTAGGGAGGGTATTCCAATACAATTATTGATTAGCTAAAATCTCCCTCACAGACAGTGCTGTGTGAACTGGTGCTGTGTTGTGATGTAAGATCCACACATTTCTCATGCCAAGATTTTCATTAAGATTTTCCTGTTTCTCTATTGACATTTCCTTGGTCTGCTGTGCCTCTCACAGTCAGCAGATGATTTTAATGCACACGTCAATGAATTTTTGCAATGATTTGTCAGTTCTGCTTGTTACTGGCCCCCTGATCTTTCTTCATCAGTGACACTTTCTCTCCTCTAAGAAAAACATACATTCATTTTTACCTTACAGTTTTCTTCAAGGCATTATCCTTATAATTTGCATTAACCTCTTCCTGATTTCACTTCTACTTTTGCCAAGTTTAACAAGAAATATATGAATTTTTTTTGTTGTTCTAATTCAAGCTCCAATGTTCTTGCACACAAAAACATGTAACAAAAATAATGAACACCATGTAGCACCACATTGCCACACGTCAACACAAACACGGCTGTCAGACACTGATATACCAAGGTTATGAAACCTTACCAAGTTGTTTGGACAGTGCTGCCAACATGGACAAGTTCATGAACTGAATTGTCAGACCTCATAATTTACTATGGCATCCATATTCCCACGGCAATGCACTATTCCCAAATAAACATCATTTTCTTCTACAGAGTCTCCCCCTCTGTACTTCAGACTGATACATTTCAAAAAATGAAGGAGGGGGAGAGAGATGTTCTAGGTAGAAAGTATACAAAACACAAGCAAAGTTGAAAAACTCGGGCACAGCCTCTTGGTTACTAAAGAGATAGTGAGAGACCCCGGCACAAACTGCTAGACAGCTTGGGGGGGGGGCGGTGTTCTGCATGAGTAGGCAGGAGTGAAAATAGAGCTGGGCATTTTCTTTTTAATCCTAATTCCACATTGGCTGCTGTGGTCTGATGTCTGTGTCTCCTTTTCCTCAACATGCAGATGGGTTTGCTTTTAGATCTTGATCACTTAAATCCCCTAACGAGAAGGACCTCATCAGGGTGTGAGTCTTACCTTGATCACAGCCATGTTTACTGAAAACATATTTTCAGCAAGTTTTTGGCAAGTTAAGGTGAGGTTTAGCCAGATTGCTTAGGTTTGGGTAGGGAGTACGCTTTGATTATAGCATTTTTGTTTGTCATTAGCCTCTTGAATATTGAAATCTTTTTTTTTTTTGAGACGCAATCTCACTTTGTCATCCTCAATTTAGAGTGCAGTGGCGTCATAGCTCACAGCAACCTCAAACTTTTGGGTTCAAGTGGCTCCCATGTAGCTGGGATGACTGGTGCCCTCCTCCCCATTTTTGGAGATGGGGTCTCGCTCTTGCTCAGGCTGGTCTTGAACTCTTAAGCTCAAGAATTCCACCCATTTTGGCCTCCTAGAGTGCTAGGATTATAGGTGTGAGCCACCATGCCACCCCACATGTTGAAATTCTAACCTTTGAGGTGATGCTAGCAGGAGGTGAGACCTTTGGGAGGTGATTAGGTAATGAGGGTGGAATGCTTGTGAGCTGCCTTCTCCCTTCTACCAAGCGTGGACACAGCAATAAGGCACCATCCATGGCCCTCACCAAATAACAAATCTGCTGGGGCCTTGATCTTGGACTTGCCAGCCTCCAGAACTGTGAGAAATAAATACCTATTGTTTATAAAGCACTCGATCATTCTATTGTAGCAGCTTGACTGGACCCAGACACCTGGCTCTTAGTTCTTTAGGATGGATTTATTTTCCATGTTTTGTAGTAGCCAAGCACTATTAAAAGTAAATATTTAAATGTAAAAAATGTGTATATTTTTAGGGGAAAATAAAGTGAGCACTTTTGTGTCCCCATTACACTCTGCCCTCCAGAATCTGATTATGCTTCTAGAAACACATCTCCCCTATGGCTTTATGGGTTTCTGTGATGCCTGCATTACCATTTCCAGCTGCAAGCTGGGACACTCTGAGATAATTCTCTAAGTGAGCAGGCAATTCTTTCACCAAACTGACATGGAGAGGAGGCACTGAGGCGCTATTTGTGTGCATCTCTGCTGTAACGGGTCACACAGCACCACGTCTCTCTGACTAGGCTGAGACCTGTGGCGAGGATCATCACATTCAGGCTGCCCCCTTTGCTGAACACTGCAGCTAGTGCCCCAGGGGTGTTAGTGTTTGCTGAAACCAAATTAAATAAAAGCACATGTGGTAAGTGGCCCTGAGCTTGCATCATGGCAGCAATAAAGCTTATCTTTAGCTCCATCAGGATGTGGACTGACAAGGGTAGGGAGGCATTTGTCACCCAATTGAACACACATTAAGAGTGTGAAACAGAGCATGCCTGATACGTATGCCAGACAAAGCCAGGTTTTCTGGAAGAAACTGAGAGATGTGGTTACCCTCTCGTGACTCTGTCACTCAGGATTATTATAAGATGTCTGTAAGTCACCATAGGAAGTCCCATCTCTCCAGAGTGATCTTACGGAGTACTAGATCTTTGGCCTAGAACTGGATTTGGCTTCCTCCCCTGGTATCTTGTAAGAATTTTAGGTGACATGCACTATCTTCAATAGTTGAGCTCTTATCTCACACGGGTCTCTGGGTTAGTCCACCTGATGTGAGCCCCTGCAGTGACTTTGCAGGGGCTGAGAGGAAGGGCTACTTGGTTCCCAGGTGGGTGTTGAGGTGACAGCTCCTGCCTCATTTGCAGAGAGCACACGAGGGGTATGGCATGCTCACTGCTCCCGGCGCTCCTGCTTCAGAGGCAGAGCCTTCCCCAGACCCAGGTCTCCATGCTGCTTCTCCACCAACGCCAGGGAAGAGCTTGCTGTTTTCACATCACTGCGGGCACTGCTAAGGCCACAGTCAGGGTGGTTTCCCTGATGGCATGGCGATAAGTTCAGGAGACAATAAATGTCCTGGTAGACTGAAGACTTCCTAAAACATGGAGTCTGAAAAGAGATGAATGACAAAGATACAAATATGCAGTGGAAAAAAAAAAAAACAGTGCCCCCACCACCAAAAAAATACTTTCCGTGCTGTGTAAGTAATCCATACACATCACGGCTGATTCCCATTTGATAAACTATTAACTTCCCCGCGTCTTTGATAGGAAGGCTGCGAAGTGAGATAAAGCAGGATTGTACTACGAAGGACAAACATCTCAGCATCCAGCGAACTTCAAAAAACTTCAGAATGTTTCTCCCCTCCCCCCCCACCTTTTTTTTGTTTTCAAGACCGGCTGCTATTTCCTCTGTGACTCTTGTTTATGAACATGTTGACTCACCCCGAGCCCAGCGCCTGGTTTCCACACCAGAGAGATGGACTTCTGCCTCTGCCAAGTGGAATCGGCGCGAGAGATAACAGCCAGCGACAACAATGGTCTTCCTCAGTCCCGCGGCCAAGAAAACCCTTGGCACAGTGGGCTGAGCGCAACTTATCATTTATGCCCTGGAAGGCTCTAAAGTTCTGGAAGCAAGGAGTGGTTGTTTGCCAGACAGAGATAACAGGCAGGATGCCGGGGAGAGCCAGACGTGCTGCGGAACTCGGGGCCCCACCTGGCAGACACAAAAAGGGAAAAAGGGATGAAGCCGCCAATTAGCACATGGTTTCCTGGTTGCCCGGTCCATGCTGTCAGCACAGCCCAGTGTTCTTAAGTTAGCCAGAAGGATTTTGTGGGCTCTTGGGTCATGTAAAGAATACTTAACTTTAAAAAAAATTAAAACCTCTCATCTTGAAGAAAGAATAGGTTCATTTTCCATTACTCTTGGAAAAAAAAAACAACACATGATTATGGGACAAGGTGAGGACTTGGTTGGTTGACACAGCTTTGCCTTTGAAAGAATGGGTTTGATCGCTTAGAGAAGCAGCCTAGGCATGGGACCTGCTTGTTCTGAGCTGCCTAGAGGAGCATGAGAAACTAGTGTTAACTGTTCCACCCCCTGAACTTTCTTTAGATGTAGAGACGGTATGCAATGCTCTGCAGGGGTGTTCCTGGAGTCACTAAATACATAATAGGCATTGCCTTTGACAGATTCTTTTGTAAACTTCTAAAGGATGAAAATATCCTTCACAGAAATTTTTAAAATAATAGCCAAAACAATGATAAAGGAATGACTGTTTTAGTACCAAGTTCAATACTGTACTATAAATCACTTACGTGCTAAATTGCTATGTAAGCCCTGTACGTCAGGGCTGTGAACCATTATCCATTCAAGGACAGTGGAGAGTAAGGAATCTGAGTGCTGTTTCATTGTGACAGTCACAGAGCTTGTCCTTCCACAGTGAGGCAAAGCAAATATTGTAGCCTGCTGGAATACTGGAATTTTGATATATGATTAGTATTTACATAGTGACTTGCATGTAAGTTAATTCCACTGTGTGTAAATATGATAAAATTAGCAGGTTCTTAATCCATAAATCCAACCAACTGGGGGTAGAAAATATCCAGTAATAAACAATAAAAAGAATACAAATAGGGAGTAGGGGCTGTGGCTGTACGCTGGGACCTGGCTGCAGTGGCTGCGGGGCTAACGAGAAATTACTCAAGTTCCCAGGGAAGCAACATAGAATTTACTGAGAACATTATGGATGGAGAGGAGAAAACCTATGGTGGCTGTGAAGGCCCTGATGCCATGTATGTCAAATTGATACCTTCTGATGGTCATGAATTGATTGTAAAAAGGGAACATGCACTAACATCTGGAACAATAAAAGCCATGGTGAGTGGCCCAGGTCAGTTTGCTGAGAATGAAACCAATGAGGTCAGTTTTAGAGAGAGCCCTTCACATGTGCTATCAAAAGTATGCATGTATTTTACCTACAAGGTTCGTTATACTAACAGCTCCCCGGAGAGTCCTGAATTCCCAATTGCACCTGAAATTGTACTGGAACTGCTGATGGCTGCGAACTTCCTAGATTGTTAAATAAAATAAATTATAATAAACTGTTAATTTTTTTAGTATTTAATACCTGTAGTTCAGTTAGTTATTTTTTCATATATAGCATGTTGCCTGTATGCAGTTGAACTATAAAGTTCATTGCAAAACAGATTATCTTGTTTTTTGCATAGCAATCGGGGTTAAAGTTTGTTTGCTATGTCAACAAATTAAGGACATTTTCACAAACAGAAATAAACAATATGCCAATTTGTAGGTGGTTTTGCTTTATTCTTTGGATGTGACTTTTAAAACTAGAGCAATGATGACACAGTAAATGCTGAAATTTAGGCATAAATGAACACATACTACAGGTAAAAACTGGGGCTATTTTTAAGTTTTTAGTTTTTTTTTTAAAACCTATTCTGGTCATAAAGCCTCTGTTAGCATTACTAGAGTTATGCAAATAATTGCATTATAAACATGTTTATAACTTAACCAAAACATTGATTTTTTTATAACTCTTCAAGAATAAAAGTTCAAATTTCTTATGTCTTTTGATAAACTGCAGTATTGTTTAAGTGTATCTTGTCCTTTTGTTTCTTGCTACAATTTAGGAAATTTATTTAAAAGCAATTTGGGGAGGTAACTAGGTATAGCTTTTGAAGCAGTAACTGAGCTATATAGTCAGATGGTCAACAAGTAAACTACATGACTTAGAATGCTTGGCATTGTGCATTTTGGACTGATCAAAGTACTGTATTTTCATTGACTATAAAGTTTCCTATGCAAAAAAAATACAAATAAAAATCAATACAGTGTAACAACTACTTGCATTTACATTGTATTAGGTAGTGTAAGTAATTAAGAGATTATCTCTTAATTACTTACACTACCTAATAGGGCCTGTGGACCACATGTGACCCAGGTTGGCTATGAATGCAGCCCAACACAAAATTGTAAACTTGCTTAAAACATTATGAGAATTTTTTGTGATTTTTTGGTGGAATTCAGTTGCACAGTTCTCAAGCGTGAACAATGTCGTGTGGCAACGTCATGTAAATAAACAGACATACACTGTCACTGCCTGCACACATGCGTGGTTCCATTTTTTTTTTAATTTGACCACAAAATTGTTTTAAAAATCATTTTTATGGCAAAAAATAGCATAAGTAAATCAAAAGAAAAATAGGGAGAAAATATTGCAGCATATATCAGAGATGGACATTGATATCCTCAATACATAAAGAATATTTTAAAGTTGAAGGGGAAGAGAAGACCAAAAATCTGGTAGTAAAGTAAGTATGAGCAACCAATTTATAACAAAATATGAAAATAGTCATGAAATATATGAAAATATAAAACTATACTCATAATAAGAGAATTGTAAATTTAAACTAAATTAAAATATCACGTTCTACCCACCAGACTAGCAAAAAACCAAAAGCTTGATAATATAGCTAGTAGATGAAATTCCAAGGAAATAAGGAGTCTCATATATTGCTTGTGGGAATGAAAACTGGTATAATATTGGTGGACAGAAATGTGGATATATCTAACACAACTACATAGTCACTAAGCCTTGGACTCAGCTATCCCATTTCTTTTTTTTTTTTTCATGCCCTACCTAATTTTTATTTCTTATAGCATAACTATGTACATTAATGCAATCATGGGGTACAGT
>NW_003852421.1:4997818-4999304 GCF_000181295.1 Otolemur garnettii | reverse complement strand
GCCAGTGGAGTGTTAAAATCTCCAACTATGATGGAGCTGGGAGAGATCAAGTTGCTCATGCCAGTTAGAGTCTCTTTTATAAACTGAGGTGCATTCTGGTTGGGTGCATAGATATTGATAATTGAGATCTCATCATATTAAGTATTGCCCTTAACAAATACAAAGTGGCCATCTTCATCTTTGCTTACTTTTGTTGGTTAAAACCTATTGTATCTGCGAATAAAATTGCAGCACCAGCTTTTTTCTGCTTTCCATTAGCCTGGAATATAGATGACCATCCCTTCATCCTGAGTCTATATTTGTCTTTTAAGGTAAGATGAGATTCTTGTATACAACAGATGTCTGGTCTGAGTTTCTGTTTCCAATCAGCCAATCTGTGCCTCTTTAGGGGACAATTTAAGCCATTCACATTGATTGAAGTTATTGATAAGCCTGATAAAATGTTAGGTATCGAGTTGTTCAAAAGTCCAGTGGATGTTTTTAATCCTTTTGCCAGTATAGAAGTTGGAGTTTGATCAGTTTCTGAGTTAGTTTACTTTTGTGGCGGAGGATTGCATTTGCCATCATGGAGAATAGGTCTGAGAATATCCTGGAGAACTGGTTTAGTTATGGCAAATTTCTTCAATGCATGGGTGTCATTAAAGTATCTAATTTCTCCATCATAATGAAATTTCTCCATCATCATAATCCAGTTTAGCTGGATACAGGATCCTGGGCTGAAAGTTATTTTGTTTTAAGAGAATTAATGTCGATGACCACCCTCTTCTTGCCTGAAAGGTTTTGGCAGAGACATCTGCAGTTATTCTAATATTCTTCCCTTGTAGGTTGTGGTTTTCTTACATCTCACTGCTTTCAAGATTTTCTCTTTCATATTCACTTTAGTGAAGTTAATTATGATGTGTCATCCTACTTTATATTTCTTGGATTAAATAATTACCCTAGTTTATATTTCTTGGATTAAATGTAAGCAAAATTATTTGTTTGGATTTATATTTCTTGGATTAAATGTAAGCAAAATATTTCTTGGATTAAATAATCACCCTACTTTATATTTCTTGGATTAAATGTAAGCAAAATTATTACTCATTATAGCATTATTTAGATCACTTTCCAGAATTTTTTAAATTGAGGCCCACAATAATAGGTGTTAAAAAAAAAAAAGAAAGCAGTTAGAATATGGGTTGTCTTCAGCCCCACACACTTCTTTACTTGTCCTCTCCCTCAGAGATTTCAATATGTTTCCTCTGGTCAAGAATTTCTGTGCTGGATTAGATTATCACTGAGTTGAAAACACAATTTTAGTCATTGTTTGTCCTTCTGAATCAAAGATGATCAGTAATGTTTTGGGGGAACCTGCTTGCTGGATCCTTACCAAATTGCCACTAGATATCTCACAAAGCAGGTTTGGGATTTAAACCTGGGGGATGCTGGGTAGAATAGGTAGGGAGACCTGGCAGACTGTAGCTGACTGCAGATGGCAAGCCAG
>NW_003852421.1:4996096-4997113 GCF_000181295.1 Otolemur garnettii | reverse complement strand
AATTCTGAAATTAGAGAAATTGTGTCAAAGTTTGTTCAACTTGAGTTTGCTACTGGGGAAGTCCTCTGCTCTGAGAGCCCTGTCAGCCTTTCCTGGAAGTCCAGGGTAATAAAGCCACAGGAGAAAGTTACTGTAACCTCCTGCAGTGCTCCCTTTAGTGACCCCAAAAGAGCCTCCAGGGGGCCATCTAGATTTCCTAGTAAAGTGAGAATCTGGGATTGAACCTCTCTGATTCTGCTCCTTTACAGCCAAAGGCTCAATCTCTGCCTCCCTCCTTCTCTCTCCCTCTCACGCTTTCTCCTTCTTCTCCTTACTTTCTCCTTTCCACCATCTCCTCCCCCCTCCATGTAGGCCTCTCTCTCTCCACAAATAAACCTTCCTTCTGTTTATATAGGGTGGTGAGTGAGTCTCTATTTTTAAGATACACAAAGCCACAGCCAGCCTCAGGGGCCTGGTGAGGCGATCTACCTTCAGGCATCTTGGTGGGGATACACCTCCGGGGATTAATCCCAACAAGCACCGCAGTGAGAGTGAAATGTGAAGAATGCTGGGGGCGAAGGGCTCTCTTCAGGATCATGCTGCTTTTTCTGAGGCAGGCAGCCCCTGGATGACTGAATGCCTTATTATTAAGTCATGCAGGGGGAAAAAAATCACTTTTGGACTAAGACCAAATAGGGGTACATTCGGCACTAAAGTCACCTTTCTCGGAATATTTTATAAGAAACTATTTTTAAAATGTCAAGTGTGGCTTAAAAATACACTTTTGTTACTGTTCTTAAATGTAACTCATCTGAAACACAAGTACAGCCAGTCCTCTGCTTTGATACATCATGTTTAATCCAAATTAATTTAATCAGTCATAAAATACTTTTACCCAAATAAAATGTGTCTAGAAGATCTGAAAAGTCATTCTGGCTTCCTATTTTTTTTTTTTTTTTTTTTTTTTTGCAGTTTTTGGCCGGGGCTGGGTCTGAACCCACCACCTCCGGTATATGGGGCTGGCGCCTTACTCCTTTG
>NW_003852421.1:4979642-4995380 GCF_000181295.1 Otolemur garnettii | reverse complement strand
GGACCTCTCTGACTGTGAGACAGTTCTTTCTTTCCCTGGGCTGAAATTTCTCTCTATCCACATTAAATAGCTCTACGTCTGGTGGTGGTGGGGCATACAGAACCTTTTTTTTTTTGGTCATATTCCTAGATTAGAAACAGCGATTTAAGTAATTTTCATACGAAGTTTTTTCAAGTTTCTCTCACCAACCTGCTTTTCCTGCTTCTGAATTCTTTCTGATTTGTCTCCGTGCTCCAAGGCACTCCTTTCAGTGCCCCGGACTTGATTCCATTCTCCCTCTTCCCTTTGAGCCCCTTTTACTCAGATGAGAATACAAGATGACATCCGCCGGGTGTTACCCACCTTAGAAGTTTAGCTTTATAGTTCTGTTCCTTTCACGTGTTCTTTAAGACTTCAAGGGTGTGTGTGTCAATTTGCAAACCCAGGAAGGGCAGGCATAGGACCTTGGGGCCCTAGAGGAATCCACCTTTCCAGACATAGTGCATCCAAACACCCTGTGATAACAGTATGAGCGGTGCATCTTTATAGTGAGAGTTTATTTGAACATAATTACTGTTCACAAAACATTATATGGATTGTCTCACTTAATCTAACCCTCACAAACCTACAAAGTAGAAAGCTAAGGCTCAGGAAGCTTACACAGCTGGCCCAAGGCTCCACAGCCAGAAAGGTGGAGCGAGGATTAGAACCCACCTTCACAACCATCATGGTACCCTAATACTGGTCTTAATGTCAGTTTAGACACCCATAATGAAATATCACAAGTACGGTAGTTTATAAACAACTGAAATTTATTCCTCACAGTTCTGGAGGCTGGAAGTTCAAGGTCAAGGGACCAGCAGATTTGGTGTCTAGTGAGGGGGTGCTTTCTGGTGTATAGTAACTGTGCCCTCACACAACAGAAGAGACAAAAAAGTTCCTTCTTTTGTAAGTGGACTAATTCCATTCAAGAGCAAACTAATCTCCCTGGTGATACTGGAGATACTGGAGATTAGGTTTCAACATATGAATTTTGGAGACATATAAATATTCAGACCATAGCAGGTATCCAACATAAATTACTTGTTAATTTACTAAAATCTAAAATATTCAATATCTAAACTGTCTTCCAATTTTACTCATTTTGACAGTTCATCTGAGTAGTTTTAAGCAAACACTCAAAATGTTCTTAAAGTCAATTTGCCAGGTAAAAAGCTCAGGATTTGGCTATATGAAGACATGTGCTTGTTGTCTTCAAGCCTGTGCCCTTGATAAGGTTCACACCATAACTATTATAAGCACATCAAAATTTTGTATATGTCTTGCCTACCCAATGAAATGTAACTACTATTTTGGTGTTGTTTTTTTGTTTAAATAAACTTTATTGAGGTATAATTTATACACAATGAAATATGTACATTGAATAGTCTGATGAGTGTTGACAAATGTATAAATCCATGTAACACCATTCCAGCCGAGGGCAGAACATTTCCATCAATCCAGAAAGTTGCTATAAGTAGAATCATACATATAAAAGTGAAATCTTTTATATCTGGCTTCTTTCACTCACTAATGACTTTGAGATTCATCTTTGTTGTTCTCTGTAGCAGCAGTCCTTTTTATTGTTGAGAAGTATTTTATTACTTCATGAACATGCACAATTTGTTTATCTCTTCCCTCACTGATAGACATTGGAGTTGTTTCCACTTTTTGGCGATTATAAATAAAGCTGCTATGAATATTCATGAACAATCTTTTGTAGATATGTTTTCATTTCTCTTCTGTTAAAACCTAGGAGCAGATTTGCTATGTGATATGTTTAAAGTAGGCTTAGCTTTTTAAGAAACAAAGTACTATCATTTTATATCCTCAACAACTGTGTTTGAGAGTTTGAATTGCTGCCATCTTTGCCAACACTTGGTAGTGGTAGTCTTTTTTTTTTTTAAAGAGTATAAAATATGCAATGAAAGGTTTGCCAACATTAATTACGAAGAAATGGAATCAAATCACTTAATTACAATCATATAATATAATTCTACATCTTGGGAAGTTGAAGCTGGAAAGTTGACAGGGGTTTCCAGGTAATGGAATAATTTTCTATAGCTGCTGTAAACTTAAAAAAAAACCCAAACATTTAAACATTTGCATATGCATGGTTTGCCTGGAGGAAGCTCAGTTTCTAACAAATGATCCTAAATATGTACATATGATAAAAGTGTTCGTGACTTTCCCCAGCTCTTCCTGTCATCTTCCCTCTGCAGAGAGTCCTGACTTGGCCCACCCCGTTTCTTCCCCTCCATAGTTGCTTAGAAAGGATTCTTGCATTGCTTACCCAGTTATTTGGACTTTGTTGATGTCCAGGCGGTAGGAAAAGCAATGGAGTTGAGAGGTAAAAGGGCTTTAAGGCTAGAACTTGGATAGAATTAATCCTGAGAATGTTTTCAAAAGAATGATAGATGAGTAAGTGTGAAAAAAGTAGACAGCAGAGAAATTGCTGTAGCAGACAATCTTTGCTGCCTTCTCATCATAGATACAAACAAAGCATTCATGTATTTTTCTAAATTGCCTTTTGGTGGTATGTGGGATGTGTTTTTAACCAAGCACTGCTTTGACAACACACAGTAATGTGGTATCCTATTTTCAATAGGAAACATGGTCTGGGCACCCATAGCCCAGTAGTTAGGGCACTGGCCACATGCTCCGGGGTTGGTGGGTTTGAGCTCCTCCTAGGCCTGCTAAACAAGAACAACAAAAAATAATTGGGCATTGTGGTGGGCACCTGTAGTCCCAGCAACTAGGGAGGCTGAGGCAAGAGAATCAATTGCTTGAGCCCAAAATTTGAGGTTGCTGTGAGCTATGATGCCAGGGCAGTCTACTGAGGGTGACAAAGTGAGACTCTGTCTCAATTAAAAAAAAAAAAAAGGAAATGTGTATGTGCATGTATTTGTATATATGTATTCTTCCTATATAAATTATTTATCTTTATGTATATTCATATTTATCTCATTGTGTCTGTGTTTTATACCTCTAACTTAGTTTTTTCCAGCTTTATTGAGGTATAATTGGCAGAAATTATCTATACCAAAGTTGTAAAACATAATTTTTAATACATGTATACATTGTGAAACGATTATCACAAGCTAATTAACGTAACTATCACCTGAGATAGTTACCATGTATGTTGAAGATATCTAATTTAACATCTACTCTTTTAGCAAATTTCAAGTGTACCATACTTTGTTATTAACTGTGTACCCATGTTATTGCACTGCTGTTAATCTAATCGCCACCATATACCTTAGGTCTTCAGAACTTACTCACGTAGCTGCAAGTTTGTGCCCTGTGACCAACATCATCCCACTGTCTCCCAGCCCTTCACCCTAGGCAACCACCCTTCTATTCTCTGTTTCTGTAAAGTGATGTTTTTTAGATTCCACGTATAAGTGAGATTATTGGCAATCTTTTTATTTTTAGCTTTTCTAGGTTAAGGGTGGTGGTATCTTTTTATGGTTTTTAAGTTGCATTTCTCTAATGCCTAAAGATAGTGAGCATCCTTTCACGTTATTTTTGAACATTTATACGCCTAGAGAGAATTGTCTATTCTTTTAGTTTTCAAGCCGTGTTTTCATGAATTGTTTATTCATTCTTGAATAGTAAGAGTTCTTTATGTAGTCTAGATAGAAGTGCTTTTTGTCAGATTCACTTCTTACAAATATTTTCTCCTGGTTTATGGCTCGCCTTTTTATTGTTTTATTAGTTCATTGTTTTCAAAGTTGTATTTAGTTGCTGTGGTACCCTTACTTCTGATTCTTCTTCATTGAAACTTTATTGAAGTATAATTGACCACAGTAAACTGTATATATTTAAAGTGCAAAATTCAACATATGTATACCATTGAAACCATCATCACAATCAAGAAAGATAAAGAACATTTCCATTAGCCTCCCCCAAAAGAACAGAAGTTTTTAATTTTGATGAAGCCCAATTTATCAAAGTTTTCTTTCACTGTAATTGATTTTAATGTTATTATTAGGAAATCTGTAAAAATCTTTGCCTAAAAGAGTAAAATTTGCCTCCAAGTTTTCTTCTTCCTTTTTTTGAGACAGAGTCTCAAGTTGTCTCCCTGGGTAGAGTGCCATGGCATCATAACTCACAGCAACCTCCAACTCTTGGGCTCAAGCAATCCTCTTGCCTCAGTTTTTCTGTTTTTACTAGAGATGAGGTCTTGCTTTTTGCTCAGGCTGGTCTCAAACTCATGAGCTCAAGCAATTCACCTGCCTCGGCCTCTCAGAGTGCTAGGATTATAGGAGTGAGCCACTGTGCCCGGCCTATTTAGCTTTTTGAAGAAATGCCAAATTCTTTTACAAAATTGCTGCACCATATGACCTTCTTATCAGCAATATATGACAATTCCAATTTCTCTGTATCCTTCCTACCACTTATTATTCACTTTCTTCTTTATTATAGCCGTCCTGGTAGATATGAAGTAGTATCTCATTGTGGTTTTGATTTACCCTAATAGATAATGATGCTGAGCACCCTTTCATGTGCTTATTAACCACCTGTATATCTTCTTTAGAGAACTGTCTAATCAGATACTTGACCAGTTCTATAATTGGGTTATTTGCCATTTTGTTGAGTTGTATTATTGTACATTCTGGATACTAGTCTTTCATGAGATATGTGACTTCTAAATATTTTTCTCCCATTTTATGTGTTGCCTTTACACTTTCTTCTTTCAAAGTCTTTTATTTTGATAAAAAAATTATTTTTGTCTCATTACTTGTTTGTTTGATGCTATAATTAAGAAACTATTGTTTAATACAAAGTCATGAAGATTTGTGCCTATGCTTTCTTCTAAGGATTTTCTAATTTTAGCTCTTAGATGTAGATCTCTGATTCATTTTGAGTTAATTTTAATATATGGTGAGAATCCAACTTCATTCTGCCACATTTCAAAATCTATTTGTCTCAATACTATTTGTTGAAAGGCTATTCACTTCCCATTAAATTTCTTTGGAGCCCTTGTCAAAAATTGATTGACCATAAACGTAAGAGATTATTTCTGGACTATTGATGTTACTCCATGGATCTATATCTATAAACCTTATGCCAGTACCACATAGTCTTGATTTTTGAAATCAAGATATATGAGTCCTCCAATTTTGTTCTTCTTTTTCCAGATTGTTCTGGCTATTAGAATGCTTTGCAATTCTATATGAATATTAGGATCAGCTTGTCTATTTCCACAGCAAAGCCAGCTGCCATTTTTATAGAAATTGACTTCAGGCTATAGATAATGTAGGGAGTATCATTATGTTTACAATATTGAGTCTTCCAATCTTTCCATAAATTTAGGTCCTTTTAAGTTTCTTTCAGCAATGTTTTGTAGTTTTTAGCGTACAAGTCTTACACTTCTTTGTTAAATTTATTTGTATTTTATTCTTTTTGATGCTTTGCAAATGGAATGTTTTCTTAATTTTATTTTCATATTGTTCATTGCTAGAGTATAGAAATATAACCGAGTTTTGTATATTGGCCTTGTATTCTATATCTTGCTAAACTTTCTGGTTAGTGCTAATACTTTTGTTTGCTTGCTTGTTTTATAGATTCCTCAAGATTTTCTATATACTAGACCATGCCATCTGCAAATGGAGTAATTTTACTTCTTCCTTTCCAATATGATGCTTTTTATTTTGTTTCTTACCAAATTGCTCTGGCTAGGACCTCCAGTTCAATGTTAAATAGAAGTGGTCTGCTAGGTATATATCAAGAAGACCAAAAATCACGCTACAATACAGACATTTGTACCAGAATGTTCATTGCAGCCCAATTCACAATTGCTAGGTCATGGAAGAAGCCCAAGTGCCCATCAACCCACGAATGGATCAACAAATTGTGGTATATGTACACCATGGAATACTATGCAGCCATAAAGAAAGATGGAGACTTTACCTCCTTCATGTTTACATGGATGGAGCTGGAAAATATTCTTCTTAGCAAAGTATCTCAAGAATGGAAGAAAAAGTATCCAATGTACTCAACCCTATTATGAAACTGTTAGCCATCATAGGAAAGCTATAATCCAATTTTTATCCAAGAATATGGGGAAAGGGGAGAGAGAGGGGAGGGGAGGGGGGAGGATGGGTGAAGGGAGGGGGATTGCAGGGATCACGCCTATGATTTATCTTATAAGGGTACATGTGAATCTTTCTAAATGTGGATTATAAATGTGTTAACACAACAACTATGAGAATGACATGAAGGCTATGTTGGCCAACTGGATGAAAGTATTTCAAATTATATATGGAAACAACACACTGTACCCCATGATAGTATTAATGTACACAAACATGATTTAACAATAAAAATAAATAAATAAATAGAAGTGGTGACTGCAAACATACTTATCTTGATCCTGATCTTAGGGGAAAGCTTTTAGTCTTTCACCATGGTGAAAGTGAAAGTTTTTGTAGGGGCTTTTTGGGGGGTTTTAGATGTTCCTATCTATTTCTACTTTTTTGAGTGTTATTATCATATAATGTTCAAGTCTTCTATTTCCTCATCAATCTTCTGTCTAGTTTTACTTATTATTGAAGTTTCCAACTATTATTGTTGGAATGTCTATTTCTTTTTTCAGTTCTATCAGTTTTTGCTTCACCTATTTTGGGTCTCTGTTGTTAGGTGCATATGTGTTTATAATTATCCCTTTTATATTTATTAAATGTCTTTCTTTGTCTCTCTAGTAATGATTTTTTGTCTTAAAGTCTAATTTTGTCTGAAAGTTGTATAGCCACTTCAGTTCTCTTTTGTTTACCATTTACATGTTGTGCTTTTTTCCATAATTTTACTTTCAACCTATTTGTTCTTGGAATCTAATGGTTATCTCTTACAGACAACACATTAGTTGGGTCATGTTTTTGTTTTGTTTTTATCTAGTCTTTCAATTCCTGCAATTTGATTGAAGTATTTCACCTATTTATATTTCAGGTAATTTATGTTAAGGTCAGATTTCTGTAGAAATATATATAGAAATATACATATATTTCTATAGAATATATAGTCTATATATATTATGTATATGTGCTATCTTTTTTGTTCTATTATTCCTCCATTCTTTTTTTTTTTCTTTTTTGAGACAGAGCCTCAAACTGTCCCCCAGGGTAGAGTGCTGTGGCATCACAGCTCACAGCAACCTCCAACTCCTAGGCTCAAGCGAGTCTCCTGCCTCAGCCTCCCAAGTAGCTGGGACCACAGGCATCTGCCATAATGCCCCGCTATTTTTTGGTTGCAGCCGTCATTGTTGTTTTGGCGGCCTGGACTAGATTCAAACCCACCACCTTAAGTGTATGTGGCTGGTGCCTTAGCCACTTGAGCCACAGGCACAGAGCCTATTCCTCCGTTCTTGCCTTTTATGTTAAATATGTAATTTCTAGTGTACCATTTTTAAATGGTTCTATATAGAAATATTTTATTTTCTTAGTGGTTGCTCTGGGGATTATAATTAATATCTTAATTTATGATAATTTCATTCAAATCCATTCTAATAAAATGTCAATATTGTATAAAAACTTTGGTCTTGCATAATTACATTTCCTCCTTCCTCCTTCATGTTATTATTTTCATACACACATAAATGGCATCATTATTCCATCATTTCTACCTCAACATAAGTATATAATTATTGCTTTGTGCAGTTGCTTTAAATCACTAGGAAGGAAATACTTATAAAAATATATTTATACTAACTTTTATATTTGCCTTTGTACTAACCCTTACTGCTACCCTTTAGTTCTTTATTTTATTGCATTTGAGTTATTGCCTACTATCCTTTCATTTCAACCTATGGGATGCTCAGTTTCTCAGTAAAGCAGGTCTACTACTTACAGTTCTTGAATGTTCTGTTCTGTTTATCTGGGAGTGTCTTACTTTTCCCTTCATTTCTAAAGATAATTTTGCAGGATTTCTTATTTTAATAATCTTTTTCTTTTAGCACTTTGAATATAATATTCCACTGCCTTCTGACTGCCATGGTTTCTGAGGAAAAATTAGTGCTTAATATAATTGAAGATCACTTATACATGATGAGTCACTTCTTTCTTGGTGCTTTCAAGATTTGTTTTTTGCCTATGACTTCAACAGTCTGATTATAATGTGTCTAAATGTAAATATCTTTGGTTTTATTCTAGTTGGTATTTCTTAAACTTCTTCAAAATTTGGGGGAATTTTCAGCCATTATTTCTTCATTTATTCTTTTGCCCCTTTTTCTCTCTTTTCCTTGTAGGACTTCCGTTATATATCTGTGATATATACACTCATTGGTCTCTAAAATTTCTGTGTGGCTTTGTTCATTTTCTCGTGATCTTTCATTCTTTTTTCTTCTCTTCCTCAAGCTGGATAATCTCAATTGATCTATCTTCAAGTTCACTAATTCTTTTCTCTCTCTGCTCAAATCTGCTATTAAACTAAAGATTTTTTTTAAGTTTCAGTTAATATACTTTTCAACTTCAGAATTTCTATATGGTTCTTTAAAAAAAAGAATTCTATCTCTTTATTGGTATTCTGTAGTTGGTAAGACATCATTCTCTTACTTTTGTTTAGTTCTTAGATGTACTTTTCTACTTTGAACGTATTCTTAAAAGGTGATTTAAAGTCTTTGACTAATGTCTAACATCTAGGTTTCCTTGGAGATAGCTTCTACTTATTGCTTGTTTCCCTGTGTGTGAGTCATGCTTTCTTTTTTTTTTTTTTTTTTTTTTGAGACAGAGCCTCAAGCTGTCCCCCTGGGTAGAGTACCATGACATTACAGCTCACAGCAACCTCCAACTCCTGGGCTCAAGTGAGTCTCCTGCCTCCGCCTCCCAAGTAGCTGGGACCACAGGCGCCCGCCACAACGCCCTGCTATTTTTTGGTTGCAGCCATCATTGTTGTTTGGCAGGCCCGGGCTGGGGATTCGAACCCGCCACCTTAGGTGTACGTGGCTGGTGCCTTAGCCAGTTGAGCTATAGGCGCCGAGCCATGCTTTCTTGTTTCTTTACACATCTCGTAATTTTTTTTAAATGGGGTATTTTATTTATTTTTTAATTGACATGTAATATTTGTATATAAATATCAGGCTCATGTGATATTTTGTTATACCCATAAAATATGTTATGATCAAGTTAGGGTATTTAGGGTATCCAAAGTATTTATCATTTCTGTGGGTTCGGAAAATTTCAAGTTCTCTCCTTTAGCTATTTCGAAATATACAATACACTGCTGTTAACAATAGTCACCTAATCTGCTATCAAACATTGGTACTTATTCCTTCCATCTAATTGTATGTTTGTACATATTAACCAATATTCATCCCTCCTCCCAACTACATGCCCTTCCCAGCCTCTGGTATCCATCATTCTACTCCATACTCCGTGAGATCAAATTTTTTACCTCCTACACCTGAATGAGAATGTGCCATTTTGTCTTTCTGTGCCTGGCTTATTTCACTTAACATAATGACGTCCATTTCCAACCATGTTGCTGAAAATGACACAATCTCATTGTTTTTAATGGCCTGATAGTACTCTATATATGCCACTCTTTTATATCCATTTGTCTAGTAATGGATGCTTAGATTGATTTCATGTCCTTGCTAGTGAATAGTGCAATAAACATGGGGGTGCAGGTATTGAAAATGGGACATTTTAAATAATATAATGTGATAATTCTGAAAATCATTTTCTCTTTGTTCCCTAGGTTTTGTTTTGTTTTGTTTTTGATGTTTGTTGTTTCTGTTGTTTAGTGACATTTCTGTACTTATTCCATAAAGTCTATATTATTTGTTGTGTGTGTTTACTCAAGTTAGTTTAGTGGTTAGCTAAGGGTTGGACAGAGATTTACTTAAATACTTGGACCAATATATCTCTCAGTCTTTGCTAAAGGCCTCCATGTATTGGTTGTGGCATGCCTTGGACCCATCCAGGCAGTTGACAATTTCATCTCAGCCTTCACTTCCTACTTGTGCAGAGCTACAAGGTTAGTCAGAAGTAAGCAATTAGGACCTTCTCAGGGCTTTCCTAAGAGTGTGCATAACTTTCTATAGTCTTACCATTTTTTTTCTTTTTTTGGAGATTTTTAAAACCCCCTATGGACATCCAGCTTTTCCTTATTAAGTTTTTTGGTCATCCTGTTGTTTGACCAAACTGGTGTTGCCATAAGGGTGTCGCAGTTAGAGTCTCACAGAAAAGTCATGTCATGAAGAATAAGCATGCTTATTGAAATTGTGTTTTAAATAAAGGTGACCATCTGCTCGCTCAGGCAAAATGGCAAGCTTCTTTATTTACTGTTGGTTTATATAATCTTGTGCATGTGCACTACAGCAATGACCTCATTAACATTCATTACAATCCCTTGCACATGCACACTGGACATCAATGACTTCCCTCTACACATGCGCATTGGACATCAATGACTTCATTAATCCATTTAAACCATCTTGTGACCATCTGCCCTGTAAGTAAGCTCCCTCCTAGTAATCTGATAATCCACCCAACATACACCTTTAAGCATAACCCTTTCAACATAACCCAGTTTAACATAACTTAATGAAGAGTTAAGTTGTCAGTCATTACTTTCTTTGTTCTTATCTGATGAAGCCTGAGACTATGGAGGAACAAGGTAGATTAAATACCTGCCCTTGCTGGCTTTGCCGCTTGGAGGCTGTTACTTCGAATCTTTAAGCAAGGCATAAAGAAACTTCTTGGGCATACAGGAATTTGTTTGCAAACCTCTGCTCCCATGTAGGCCTTAAGTCAGGGGGGTTTTGCTGGAAGTTTTTATAAGGAATTTTCAGGCTGGACTTCTCAAAAGCCTTTCATTAGCCCAGGTTTCATCTGTGCCATTAGATACCTGTATGCTTTGGGTAAATTCCTCTTCTCTTGAGGTCCCCAAGCACATTTCCATTCCCGAACCTGTCAGCAAGTGACCTTCGTCACTTACCACAGATCAGGAAAGGTTACTTATGGGTATATGGCCAGTTTTCCAAAGGGCTTTTTTATTGGCCTTATAAAGTCAATCTTCATTCCTTAACGCAGTCTGGACATCTCTGGAAATGCCATTCCAGACAGAGTCTTGGTTAAGTTAGGCCCGCAACCAACCTGGCCATATGGGATACTGCCTCACTTTCTCACATGTATGCCTGCACAAAGTCTTTTCACTGCTCTCTCTCAAATGGCTTTTTTGGCCAGAAGCATATAGGCATTTCACCTCTAACTGGTATCATCACAATAGCCAGTGATTATTTTTGACAAATACCACAAGAGAAAAAGCTGTTCACACTTGGTGAGCTCAGAGTTGTCTGAGTGAGTTTTCCAGGGGACTACCAGACAGGTTCTCTAGGAATGGGGCTTTGGAGGAGCCCCAGCCCTGTCTGCCTCTTCCCATGGCTGCCCAGGGGCTGGTTTTCATTGGGGCATTGTTGGTTTTCAAAGTGACCATAGGAGGGGAGTGTAGAGAAGGATGGGTACACAGCTAGTTAAAACTTCTCAAAGTTTACTATTTTATTTATTTATTTTTTATTAAATCATAGCTTTGTACATTAATACTGTCAGGGGGTGCAGTGTGCTATTTTTATATACAATTGGAAATATTTTCATCAAACTGGTTAACATAGCCTTCATGTCATTTTCTTAGTTACTGTGCTAAGACATTTATATTCTTCATTTAGAAAGAGTTTACTATTTTAACTGAAATTTTCTTGAATAAATTTTCCCAGATTGCTGCAAGCCTTTAGTTAATTTCCAGAGTTCAGAAAATGTTAATTTGAACACATTTTGCCAGTATTTTCATTGCTCTTTTAGAGGAGAGAATTTTCAAAAATTTTCACTCCACCATTACCATCCATATCATGTCTTTTATATTTCTATTCAGATTATATCAAAATCTCCTGGAAATCCTCCAGAAGTTTCTCTTTACAGTTTAAGCTCCAATCTCTCATCACAGCCCACTGGGTCCTGTATGATTTTGCCTTTGTTTCCCCTCTGCCCTCATCACCCACTGTTCTTACTTCCCTCACTATTCAGCCTGTCTGTCCTTCTTTCCACTCCTTGACTCCACCAGGCTGGTTCCTTCTGTTCATTCACCTCTCAGCTCATTGGCACCTCCTCAGTGAGGTAATGCCTTCCCAACCCTCTATTTATCACTTTGTATAATTGTATCTATTGATCTTGAGGTGTTTCTCATTAGAGTGGCCATGAACCCAGATAGCCACTTTCTAGGAGACCTGCAACTGGGGGGTTGGACCGCAGAGTAGTGGATGGTTTTGGGTTTGGGTATTTTGGTCAGGTGAGATAGAATGAGGAGGTAAAACTAAAATGCATGAAACAGAAGAAATTTATTACATCCAGGTCTGCAGAGAGTTACAGGTACTCACAGGAGGCCAATGGAAGTCTAGTTGAAGCAGCAGAGAACTCCACCAGAGGGTGGGAAAGGAGACAGAGACAGAGATAGAATGTGTTGCATTTGGGGTCTGTGATGAGGAACAGATGGGCTATATTACAACCAACCACACACTGAGGGAAAACTTTAGGCCAAAGGCAACAGAGTATGACTGGACTGCAATTAACTTATGTTAGGCCCAAAAATGGATGCCAAGGCAACAACTACACTAAATAAAGTTATGATACCCTGTTTTATTTTATTCATAACATTTAGCACTGTCTAATCTTGTACTTATAATCTTGTATAAAGATCATGTACTTATTTCTTTATAGTATATTAGCTCTCTCCCTCACTAGATTGCAAACCTTATAAGAACGTGAGCCTTGTCTTTTTCTTTGCCACACCCCCACTGTTTGTTTGGGACATTTAGTGGAACATAATAGGTACTTGTTGTTGAATGAACTGCAAGCTACGTTCACAGTTTATAAAACAAGTAAAAGGATCCATCCTAGTTATTGCTTTCTCTTTTTAAAAAAAAATTATTTATATAGTCTACGATATAGAAGGCATCCATCTTAGTTCTTAAAGAAGTTTAGAACCTTGTGGGGTATTTTTCCCTTAAAATGTCTCAAATATGTGTTACAACTATTAAAATGAAGCTAATAAACTTTCTCTTTATAAAACAATTTTTTTAATTGTTTTATAGAACTGGTTATAGTCCACATTAATTACACCCTATGTACATTCTTAACCCCTTTTATTCCTGGTCTCACATTTTAAGATCTCTGTTTATTTCAGAATTCAACTTTAAGAATTATCTTACCCCAGAGATCATTTTCCTTCTCCTAACAATTTTATTTCTTAAAAATAATCACAGGCAATTCTGAAGAATTTCAGTCCCTAAAGTAGGAGACCATAAGATCTGAAAGAAAAATGAACTATCTATAATAAAGCACAGAAGGCAAGAACTTGCAGAAGTGTGAGTTGGCAGACTCTTCAGCATATGAATGAATTTATTCTTCTCACTATCATTTAATACACTTAGTGCTAACTGACTCTCACAGAGTAATCAAACCAAATCTGGATTCAATATCAGAAAGCGTTCCAACTTTGCCCTGTCGTTCTCCTGTTCAAGAACCATTTTTCCAGCTAGGCGCCTGTGGCTCAAGTGGCTAAGTCACCAGCCACATACACCTAAGGTGGCGGGTTCGAATCCAGCCTGGGCCTGCCAAACAACGACGGCTGCAACCAAAAAATAAATAGCCAGGTGTTGTGGTGGGCGCCTATGGTCCCAGCTACTTGGGAGGCGGAGGCAGGAGACTCGCTTGAGCCCAGGAGTTGGAGGTTGCTGTGAGCTGTGATGCCACGGCACTCTACCCAGGGGGAAGCCTGAGGCTCGGTCTCAAAAAAAGAGAACCATTTTTCCTGTCATGGCCCTACTTGAGAGATGTGATTTGTGACATGAATGTGCGTCTTTTTCTGTGACCCAGTGAATGTACTGAGGTGGGGCCTAATGACTCATTCTCTGTAAACTAACTCCAGTCTCTCCAGGAACTGAGCCATATCCATGCAGGTAAGAGATGAACACCAGATGTCAAAAGTCAATGTTTATTTAGAAAAGGAAATATGTCATTGAGTGATTAACTCTGAGAAGCAATTGTTAAACTTTTGAATTATTTGAATTTACTTTTAACTAACACTTTCTTCTTTACTTTATAGTTGGAATTACTTGCAAGACACTAGGATTTTCAATGAGAAAGCAACATGGACGCTGTCAACATTGAAAATTTCCTTTTTATGGTTAGTCTGTGAAAAGAGCCTGAGAAATCAAGCAGTTAATAACTTCCTGGTCTGAGAGGACTTTTTGAACTTCACCAGGATTGTACCTGGGTGGATTCTCCTCAGGTGTATACTCCCTAAGGCAGGGAGTCATCTGTAGACAAGGAAGAAGCTGAGAACCAGAACTACATACATGGCAGTGAGTGGTGAAGGCTGGCTATAAGAAACGTTTCATTCATGGAGCATATGGCTTCCCAAAACCCTTATCATTTAACAAGAAGAGCAAAGGGTGGCCCTGCCCTTCCATTGTGGGTAAGTCGCAGGCTATGTCATTGACTTGGCACACATAAGGAGTCAAAGCCACCCAGGCCGAGAGGCACAGCAAGCTCATGCCTTGGTTCGGTGGGTTTGCAGCCCAAAGGCATGCTGTCTGACTGCTCTCAGGTCAGTTTGCTTGGTTTAGAGGAAAACAGTCTAACTGACCCATGGCCACAAGCGTAAGTTACTCTTGGGAAATTCACCTAAATCCAAGCTGTTTTAAAGTCTATTGCATAATTATATTCCTGGACTATAGAAGGAGATGATGTTATTATCATCAGTGACAGAGAAATCACTGTCTTAATACCAGTCTCTTTTATGACTGAAAAAAAAAATAAGTTGTACAACAGGGAGTTTTTGATGTAAGTATATCTTCTCTAATGATGCCTACAAAGAAGCAATTAACATATCTATCACTTGGTATAGTTTTTCTTTGTGTGTGTGTGAGAATATTTAAGATCTACCCTCTTAGCAACTTTCAAGTATATGATACAGTATTATCAACTATAGCTACCATGCTATACATTAGATCTCTAGAATTTATTCACCTTGCAACTGAAATTTTGCCCCTTTGACCAACATCTTTCCATTTCCCTTACCCCTGAGCCCCTAGGAACCAACCGCTACTCTGTTTATCTAAGTTCAACTTTTTTTAGATTCAACATAAAAGTGAAATGATATAATATTTGTGTTTCTATGTCTACTTTATTTCACTCAGTTTAGTCCTCCAAATTTATTCATGTTGTTGTACATGGCAGGAATTCCTTCTTTTTAAAGGCTGAATACTATTCCATTGTAAATACTACCCTCTTGGTTTGTCTCAATTCCAAGTGTATTTCTAGAGAGAGATATTTCTTAATGCAGAGGAAAGTATTTTAATATCTATATAGTGGGAGAATTAGCTTGTATGAAACAAACTTAAACCTTCATTAGCCTATTCATTTGACCAACATAGATTATTTGTTTGGGACCAGGTTCTAAGAATACAAAAGCCAATAAGAGGAAAACAGTGATCTGTGGTCACATAAAATTCAAATAGTCTCACACAGGTCTAAGTCAGCTTTTATTTTTGTTTCTTATGAAAAATATCAGACTTATTTCTCTGATAAACAGTAAATATTTATCCTGAAATTTTATTTCTAATAAACATTTTATACACACAGAGTTAAGTTTAAGCCCCAGAGTTTGAGGTTGCTGCGAGCTATGACACCATGGCACTCTACTGAGGGCAACATAGTGAGACTG
>NW_003852421.1:4977350-4979494 GCF_000181295.1 Otolemur garnettii | reverse complement strand
GATCAACATAATTGAAGTGTGACGCGGAAATTTAAGTATAGGTTCAGGTGTGCTGTGAGATAAAAAAGACTGAAAAACACTACTGTATAAGAACATCGTTCTGAAAAGAGAAGAATAGTCGGTTTTCATTAGTGTTTCATTTTTTTTCATCTTCATTGTAGAAAATTTAGAGTACATAAACAAAAAAAAAGAAAAATTTATCCGTAATCCTATCGCTCAGGCACAACCAAAGTCGTATTTTAGTATAAGCCTTCCTGTCTTTTATTGTGTATATAATAATTGTATGCATTAACAATAATTAACATCTCAGCATGATGATAACCCTGTCACATCCCATGTCTCATTTATTAAATGAGCTCAAGCTCTGATGCTTCCTGGCATCAGAATAAAATACTGTGTGACACTTTTCTTTTCACTAAATAGTCTGCTAAGACATCATTTTAAATTAAATTAAATTAAAATACTGTGTGACACTTTTCTTTTCACTAAATAGTCTACTAAGATATCATTTTAGGTAGTTGCATAGTATTTACTTGATTAAATAAATTTTTTTTTATTTTGGGGTTTTTTTTTGGGGGGGGGATTGGTGACAGAGTCCAACCATGGTAGAGTACCATGATGTCTTGGGTTCAGAGCAACTTCAAACTCTTGGGCTCAAGCAATCCTGCATCAGCTTCCCAAATTGCTGGGATAACTTTTTTCTATTTTTAGTAGAGACGGGGTCTTCCTCTTGCTCAGGTTGGTCTTGAACTCCTGAGCTCAAGTCACCTGCCCACCTCAGCCTCCCAGAGTGCTAGGATTATAGGCATGAGCCACCAGCTAAACAAAGTATTTAATAAAACTATAGTTTTAAACTATTTTTGCTGTTATAACAAATGTTAGTGATGAGACATGTTGTTTGTAATAACAAACAAAACAAAGCCCAACTAGCAAGAAAACATTTTGTGACCTAAGAAATTGTTTTCTTAGGATAAAGTCTTAGAAATAGTCCTGAATACCAGGGCATGGATAGTTTTAAGCTTTTCAATAGATACTGCCAAGAGAATCTGGTATTTTTCCATAATGTAAACAAATCTGTTAATTCAGGAATTATGAATTATGTTACTCCTCTTGGGCTGACCCTTCAAGCTGCTGCAGATTTTGAGTTGCTGGGAACTCGTCTGAGGGTCCAAATCATGGGCTCACAATACATACTTAAAACACAGAGGGGAGACAATGTAGTCACCCTTCTTTTAGCTCAGAGAAATAATTCTAGTAAGTGATTATAAGTTTAAATGCAACTCTTCTCTTTATAGGGCCCTTCTTTCATCATAACAGTCAAGTTCTGAGGCATATGGCTGAGGAATTATGAAGAAAGAGCAGAAGGGGAACTCAGACTAGCCTGGCCGTGTGGGGATAAGTCAACATGGAGATCACATCTTGGCATCTTTCGCCCTTGTGAGCTGTGGGCTTTCTGATTTGTGCAGTATTCACCACCTCTGGAAAAGTCCCCAGAAGGTTCGGGGTGCTCTCAACACAGACACCAAAGCCATTGCTTAGATACTCTGTGTATCCTTGGTCAGCGACCTGCACCAGCTGAGAAAGTAAATACCAAGATCCTACACAGAGTTCACATCCAATAGCAGGACATTAAAGAAGTCAGCTCCAACACCCCCTTAAGGCAAAAGGAAATCCTATTCCTCTTTTGAGACCAAAGAAAATGCCAGTCTTGGGTAAACATTGGAGAACTGTAAAAATTCCATGTGGAGAGACAAAAGGAAGGACAATGGACAAGGCAAATGTGACCTCTAACCGCTCTCTGACGCAGGGATTCCTGTTCCCTCATGGTTTAGATTTTATTCTAAAACTTTCTGGTATCATTCGATACCAAATTCATGACTTTGTTCTCTCTCTTTGGGAAAATGATGCAGCGTAATTGGAAACTTAAAAAATTTCTTTTCACAAAATATCAGGCACACAGGTTAAAACAAAACAAAACAAAACAAAACAAAAAACCCTAAGCGAATTATGTGAGTCCCCCTCCCCATCTTACATAAATCATTAGGCTTAGTTAGAGGTTCATCAGAAAAGGAGTTAACTGGCAAATAACTAGTAATAGTAGTTCCTTCTTCTTCAGCATCAAGCTTGTAATAAAACAGTTAAGT
>NW_003852421.1:4935264-4977142 GCF_000181295.1 Otolemur garnettii | reverse complement strand
TTGTACCATCAGTGAATAGTGTTCAAGAAAGATCCTTTGATTGTGGTTTAAAACCTTGTGGTTTAAAAATGAATATTTTGCCTTGAGGTAGAAATAAAATCATACTTTAAAATAGGACACTTTTCCAGCTTCTGTGGATTTAGCTAGACCCAAGGGAATATAATTCCTGGCATAATAATTTTTCAGTCTCGATATTGTACATGTGAGTTATAAATATTGATGTTACTTTTCAAACAGATTTTCCATTGCAAATGTGACTTTCTCCAAGTTGCTTACCCCTTTATTATGCTTTTTATTGCCCTCATGGTATCGCATGCTGGAATATATCTATAATTTTATAAAGAAATTTAAGGATGATAAAATAAACATTAACTTATTTTCATGAGAACTTTCAAAAGAGCTCACTATTCCATTAAGTGAGGTATGACTAAGCGGGAGTGATGCATCACAATGTAATTCAGATTAAGTAATTACGTTTAACACTTAACAATATTTTGTAGTCTTAAACTTACTGCCGCTGTGTATAGCACTTATATGCCTTTTAAAAACTGGAAACAATATTTTAAAAAGAAAACATGATGGTTATATATTCAACAAGAACATTTATTAATTATGTATCAAACACTTACTCTATGCCAAGTCTTACCAAAAAGAATTTTTATTTTTTCTGTGAAGAGATGATAGTAGCTGTAAAAAAAAGCCTCCATGTGCCCTTCTCAATGGCAATTAAGCATTCAGTTTTGAAATGGCATTTATAGCAGCTTTAGTTATTTATGATGCTTTTAAGTTTTAAAGATATCTTTGCTAACAGTTTTCAAGATACATGGAAAGGCTTAATGTAGGTTTTATAAATTCCTAATAATGCCCTATTATCATATATTTTTACTAATATTTTGGGGGTTTGCCTTTCCTTCAGCTCCTTTATTTTCTTGCCCCCACCCCCCTTCCTACTACACAGCAAGACTGTGGGAAATGGTACGCCTCTGAATGTGCCCAATTGTGCCTCCAAGGGCCTTTGTGTGACAGTTCTCCCTTCTCTGATGAATTTCCTTTCTGTGTCACTCCTTAAAAGACATCCAGACTTGACTATATGAAAACTAGGACTTCCAAGAAACATTTGTGTAATTAAAAGAATAGAAAATTTTCAATGGGGATGGGATGGCAGCTTCCTAAAACCTGCCTGTCCCTTGCCTGCAGCCCTCCTCAGAAGCTGTTCATTCCTAGCTCAAGGGCAGATGGGATGGGACTGCCTGTTCCTTGCTGTTGTTTGTAACAAGAAAAAAGACACATAGTAAACTAGAAGTAGATTTTCTACCCTGCAAGGGCAAAGCCTTTTTCTCTTTTGAAATGGAAGCAGCGACAACTTTGTCACTAATTCACAGATCTTTACTGAGGGTGGCAGAATAGTGTTTGACCTTGGGGGAACTAAAAGGAAGAAAACGTGATATTTCTGAGTTTCCAGTGTGGGGGGGTGGGCAGACAGAACAGGGGACCATGATGTGGATGCTCTTCCAGTGTTTGAAGAGATAGAAGGAGATGGTGTGCCTGCATGGCTAGGAATGTCAGAAAGTCAGGGACTGTTCCTGGAGGAAGTCACCAGCTGAGTTTCACAGAAGGAGTTGGCCAAACCAGAAAGGGGTATTGTAGACAGGGACAGCAGACTGTGCAGGGACCTGGAAATGAGAGAGACAGAATCTCTTCCCCCTTGGAGAACTACTAATACTTCTGTAGCTTGAGGGGTGATGGTGTGAGCCCGGGAATGAGAAGAGAGGAATGAGGCAGAGGTTGGGGGTTATGAATATGGATTTTATTCTTGGACATTGAGATGCTTTGATCCGTTTTTAGCAAGGCTGTGACGGAATAAAATTTGAAGGGGAATTTACAATATTGGCAGTGGGCAAAACTGAATGGTGGGAGACTGGTTTGAGCAGTCGGGCTCAAGGCAGGCTGAAGACCCCAGCCAAGGTCATGTGCCAAGAGGGTGGAGGGAGAGGGGAGCTCTGAGAATTAGTGAGCAGGTTGGCTGGATGGGCTTTGAGCCGATTGGATGAGACATCATGTCCTTCAGTGGTAGAACATTAGTGACTGTCCAAGTCAGTGTCATAGCTCAGGCCTCCCAGACAGCTTTTCCTTCTGGCTGGCCTTTTTTCTTTCTTTCTCTTTTTCATCAATCTGAATAAAACCATGTTATTCATTCAGCGTGGCTTCTAATGTAAAAACTTCAGAATGCTGCTTCATCTCTTCCTCTTCTCACCCCCTGCCCCCTTTTTAGTCACCAAATTTTATTGATGTCACCTGAGAGTTTTCCAAATCTGGCTGTTCATTCAAGTCACTGCTGCTGTTCTGACTCAGGCCTTAATTTACCTCTTCACGTCCCCTTCTTCCAGCTGTCTGCCATTTAAATCCTTGTTAGTGCTGATTAGTGCTAACTAAGCATGATTGGACAGAGCTAATTTCAGTTCTTGAAAGATGTGATTTAAGCAAAGAACAAAGAACTAATGAGATTTGGGGAGTTTTTTTTAAACCAGTTTAATCTGCCTTTTTCAGTTCAATAAGAGTTGGTCTAATAGCAGAATTATAACAATTTTTTTCTAGAACACACTGACATAAATACTTTTGGAATAACTATAAATAGGATGGATGCTTTGGGATCCATCCAACTGCAAATAGTTCTTCTAAAATTGCCAACAAAGAAGCTACCTATCCTTTTCTGTTCTCCTCTCCCTTAAAAAAAGCTACAATATTTCAATGAGGAACAAAAGATTTTTATTTTTATTTGACAGTCTGTACACCAGACTCTTATTTTTTTTTTTTTCACGTGAAACTATAAGCACCTAGAACATGTTTGAGGGCAGAAATTTCCTACTCCACTTTTTTAAAACTATAATTATTATTATTTATTGTTTGGGATTCATTGAGAAAACAAAGAATTAGGTTACACTGATTGCATTTGTTAGCTAAAGTCCCTCTTATAATTGTGTCCCATGCCCAAGAGGTGTGCCATACATGTGATTCCCCAATCTCCTCTTTTATCCACTTTCCCCACTTGCTCATTCCCCTACACTCCCTCCCCTTGTATTAGCTCATCTATTACCTTCATATTAGAACAGAGTATACTGGATTCTTGCTTCTCCATTCTTGTGATGCTTTACTAAGAAGAATGTGTTCCACCTCCACCCAGTGTAATAACCAAGCCCCCAGCCCTTGACCCCCTCCCTAAGACCAGTGGGGAACAAGCTCCCTACCCTTGAAAAGAAACTTCTCCTAAGCCTTTAGTTCCTGCCCTCTCAAGGGTGGAGAAACAGCCTGAAATTGAGGAAGTATGCAGAGAGGGGTTGAGGAAGGGAGGGGTGGATTCCAAATAAAGCCCCGGGTGAAGAGGTCCCAAGTTGTTCTTGGAAATTTACCCAACACTTGTTTTGTACCCCTGAATTATGAGCTAATGTACCCTAAGTAAACATGTACTTCCATCCTAAATTGTGTAAACCCCTATGACATACCCCATCTTGTGATTATGAAGTAATGTACTTGTGATATATCTTGTGATGTATGAATCAATATGTACCCCTACCCTGCGACCTCGTGCTAACCACTATGATTGGCTTCTGTATTGTGCTAGCTTGCTAGCATAATAATGGTATAAAAGACTTCTCCCCCACTATTTGAGCCTTCTTGTTGGCCCACCACAAGAGCTCCCTGCAGGTGCACCTGCAGGTGTATCAAAATTTCTATCAATAAATTTCTATTACTTAATTATACCTGAAGTGGGGTCCATCCTTCTCTCGCATCTACCTTCCCATTTTACCAGGTTAATACAAAAGACGTAAAGTCTCCATCTTTTTTAGTGGCTGAATAGTATTCCATGGTATAAATATACCATAGCTTTTTAATCCATTCCTGGGCTGGCAGGCATTTAGGCTGTTTCCACATTTTGGTGATCATAAATTGAGCTGTGATAAACAGTCTAGTGCCAATATCCTTATGATAAAAGGATTTTTTTTTTCTTCTGGGTAGATGCCCAGTAATGGTATTGCAGGATCAAATGAGAGTTCTAATGTGAGTTCTTTGAGGATTCTCCATACTTCCTTCCGAAAAGGTATTAGTTTGCAGTCCCACCAGCAGTGTAAAAGTGTTCCCTTCTTTCCACATGGACACCATCATCTGCAGCTTTGAGACTTTGTGATATGGGCCGTTCTCACCAGGGTTAGGTGGTATCTCAGGGTAGTTTTGACTTGCATTTCTCTTATGATTAGGGACGATGAGCATTTTTTTCATGTATTTCTTAGCCATTCATCTGTCTTCTTTAGAGAAAGCTCTATTTATCTCTCTTGCCCAGTAATGCATGGGATTGTTGGGTCTTTTTTTGTTGATTAATTTGAGTTCTCTATAGATCCTAGTTATCAAGCTTTTGTCCAATTCATAATATGCAAATATCTTCTCCCACTCTGAAGGTTTTCTGTTTGCTTTGGTTATTGTTTCCTTGGCTGTACAGAAGTGTTTCTGTTTAATTAAGTTCCCATTTGTTTATTTTTATTGTTGTTGCAATTGCCACTGAAGTCTTCTTCATAAAATCCTTTTTTTTGAAGGCTGATATCTTCAATTGTTTTCCCCACACTTTCTTTGAGGATTTTTATTGTTTCATGCCTTAGATTTAAGTCTTCTATGCATCTTGAATCAATTTTTGTGAGTGGTGAGAGGTGCAGGTCCAGTTTCAGTTTCTTACATGTGGTTACCAAGTTCTCTCAGCATCATTTATTGAACAGGGATTCTTTTCCCTAGTGTATATTCTTATTTGGTTTATCAAAGATCAGGTGGCTATAAAAGGTTACACCTTCTTGGTTTCATCTCATGGTTTTCTTTGCCAATACCATGCTGGTTTGATCACTATGGACTTGTATAGCCGAAATTCTGGTAGGGTGATTCCCCTGGCTTTGTTTTTATTACTAAGAATTGCCTTGGCTATATGGGGTTACTTCCGGTTCCATACAAAGCAAAGAATTATTTTTTCCAAATCTTAAAAGAATGATGATGATATTTTAATGGGGTTTGCATTGAATCTGTAAGTTGCTCTGGGTAGTATAGACATTTTCACAATGTTGATTTTTCCCAGCCATGAGCATGATATATTTTTCCATTTGTTAATATCTTCTGCTATTTCTTTTCTTTGGGTTTTGTAATTTTCTTTGTAGAGGTCCTTCATCTCTTTTGTGGTGAAGACTCTATTTCTTTCTTTCTTTCTTTCTTTTTTTTTTTTTGACACTGTTGTGAAGAGAATTGTGTCCTTGATTAGCATCTCATATTGGCTGTCATTGTTATATACAAAGGCTACTGATTTTTTAAAAGTTACCCCTATTGAATAGGAAAGTAATTATATGTTCTGTAAAAGAAAAAAATGATTGTAAAGGATTACTCTTGATTAGGACCAATATTTAATTCAAATAGTTCACACCATTTCATTTGTCCTAAAATATAGATAATTAAAAAGAGAAACAATTTCCTAAGAACACTCTGGCCACTACTACTCTTCCGTTGTTTTTATGTAGCTAGGACACGTTCCATAAGAGCTCTTGCCAAATAATGTGTTCTGTTTAGGGCAGTCACTTAGTGTAGTATCCATTTAATAAGTACTAATCTCTTTTTGACAGAGAGCGTTCAATACTGGATGAGTAAAATAAGCTCTCATCCCTCATGATAACCCTTTGTTCCTGAGAACTTTCTCCACCTCCCTCAAGGATGTTATATTTGAAAATGTTTATGCTTCAGCTTATGTTTAGGAAATATCTTTCTTGAATGGCAAAGGCTTTCTATACTGTTGAACAGATGTATTTCTGAAACAGGAAGGAACAGACTATACGTCATAGAAGCCTGCATAGTTTATCTATATCCTTTCTCTTAGATGCAGTTTTAAGACAAATAGAGAATCTGTGAAGTTATTTGCACTCTTTGTGGAAAGTCATGATACAAATATGATCATGGGAAAGGGGAGTTCAGAAAACCAAACTAACCAGGCATGGTAGTGCATACCTGTAATCCTAGCTACTTGGGAAGCTGAGGCAGGAGGATCACTTGAGCCTGCTTCCTTAGTTTGAGGCACCAGTGAACTATGATCATTGTACACCAACCTAGGAAGGAAGGAGAGAAAGAGAGAGAGAGAGAGAGAGAAAGAAAGAAAGAAAGAAAGAAAGAGATATGAATGAATGAATGAGCAAATTGCACACATTTATGAGAGTAAAATTAATGAAGCAGCCAGGCAAGAAGGTGCCCTGTTTATATGGGATAGAATGTTACTGAATTCTGGAAAATCTCTGTTGATGAAGTGCATCGGATTTCTCAGAAATCTATGAAGCTCCAAGGCGAAACCAGGTGGTTGGTGGGTGGGAGCACAGGAGGGTCCCCAGCACCCCTTGGAGACTTGCCTACTTTAATCTGGAGTGACCTCCTTTTAGATGAATGCTTGTTTGGGCACCAATCACCCCTTGCTCTAGATGTGGTATTAGGAATCCATGTGATGGTGGAATTTGGGACGTTGAGAGTCAGAACATTTGGGTTCTAGTTCCTTCTTTTGCACTTCTTGGCTCAGTCACACTAAGCAAAAATCTTGATGTTCTTAACTGTGGTATTTCTCATCTGTAAACCTGGGGGATAATGCGATTTTCCTTGTATATCCCCAAGGATGTGGTAAGGAAGGGAAGAAGAAGGTCAGGATGCTTTGTGAGGAGACTGTATACAACCAGCTGTGCTCTGTGCTTTGGTGTGTACTGTGGCACTTCTGTGAAGGGAAAACTAGGGGGAGAAGAGGGTCATCTAGGAGGACTTTTGCTTTATCTCCATTGTAATTGAATTATATTGAATAGTGAATATATTGAATATTATATTATATTATCTCCATTGTATTGAATTATCTCCATTGAATTATAAGCAATGAGCACAAATTAATTGATTACTTGTAAATTTTTTTAATCAAAGAGGACAGAAATTTGGTATTTAAAAATAACAAATATTACATCAATTATAGGAATTGAATGTAAAAGAAATAAACCCATTTTTTTTCTTTCTGACTATAGTTCCACAATCCTTCATTATGCTGAAATCTAAAAAGCTTTGAAAACAGAGTTTTTTGGTAAACTTTCAGCACACTTATTTCATGAGAAAACATAACCTGGACTACTGTGAGGCTTGTCTTTGTTCCTTTAGACTTTCTGCAATTGTACATAGTACATGCTGATAGATGTTATGTGATACACAGGAACCATACTAACTTTTGATCTGAAACATTCTGATGTATCTTGATCCCAGAGTTTCCCTATAAGGAGGGATGTACCTGAATACGCATAGTAAATTCATGAATAAAACACTCTAGTATTGGTTAAATACTTTATTTAGCAGATCTACAGGGGATCTGATAAGCTTTTTGAGGGCATAATACAACAAACATTTATAGAATAGGATCTGCTATGGTTCGAATGTTTTTCCCCTCTGAAACTCATGTTGAAGCTTGATCCCTGATGTAGCTCAAAGGCAGGGGCCTTTAAGAGGTGCCTGGCACTCTGGGAGGCCAAGGCTGGTGGATTACCTGAGCTCATGGGTTAGTGACTAGCCTGAGCAAGTGTGAGACCCTGTCTCTAAAAATAGCCAGGCACTGTGGCAGGTACCTATAGTCCCAGCTACTTGGGAGGCTGAGGCAAGAGAATTACTTAAGCCCAAGAGTTTGAGGTTGCTGTGAGCTATGATGACACAGCACTCTATTTAGGGTGACAAAGTGAGACTCTGTCTTAAGGAAAAAAAAAAAAAGAGGTGTCTGGGTCACAGGGCTCTGCCCTGATAAATGGATGAGCCCATTCATGGATTAATGAGTTATCACAGGAGAGAGACTGTGGCTTGATGAGAAGAGAGAGAAGTGAGATACCAGGCTCAGCCTCCTCACTGTGTGATGCCCTGGGCCACTTTGGGACTCTGCAGAGAGTCCCTGCTGTAAGAAGACCTTCACCAGATGCAGTCTCCTGACTTTAGACTTCTTAGCTTCCATAACTATACGAAATAAATCCTTTTCCTTTACAAATTACCTAGTTTCAGCTATTCTGTTATAAGCAACAGGAAATGGATGGACAGGTATTATGTAGGACAGGGATTATAAAGGATACAAGCGATGATTGCTGCCCCCAAGGAATTCATGTTACAGTAGGGACATCACATCCTCTTTAATGTAATACAGACGACATTGACCTCCGTGCTGTAACAGGATGAAAATCTACCAGCAAAGACAGCCAAGAGCCCAGGACTAGGCCAGGAAGGTGAGGGGATCCAGAGTGCTTGTCATACGGGGAGAGAGAAAGCTGTTTAATGGCCTGATATTTTCCTTTCTTTTTCTTTCTAAGTTAAACACTGTGTTCTTAAAAATAAAAAAATAAAATAAAATATTGTGTTGTTGATACCCTTTCTGTGAGTGGTCAGGGGCCCTGTGGACTCAGCATTCCCAAAAACTTTCCCCAGGGTGATGAGACGTGCTGAGGATGAGACAGCTGGTGGTGGTTGGGAGTCCTCCTAAACAGAGGTGGCGCTGTGGCAGAGGGGACCGATTGCCCAGATCAGAGGTTCAGAAATGTCAGTGGTCCCTGAAAGGGTAATGGCAAAGCTCCACTTTTTTGGTAGTTGGTACCAAAGCACACTGGTCATAAAGTGGTCCAAAGAGCGATGGATTGTGAAGAAAGAAACAGAGGACTAAGGCAGAGCACTGAGAGTGAGTAAATGAGAGCATACAGGATTTTTTTCCTTTCTCCCAAAGCTTCGTTTGTGTTTCCATAATTGCCTCTTTTCCTTTTATTCCCACATTTCTGATTACTGGTAAATATAAGGCCATAATATGGATCTAATAGTATGTCTAGAATGACAATGACTCCAGAGCCACAGGTTGAAGCAGCACCAGGCGATGTAAAGAAGGTGTGTGTTCCTTAAGGGAGGAGAACTTGAGCGTAGATGATATGTCCAGCATTCCATCAAAAACAAGAGGGCAATTGCAGATAGCACGCAAGAAACACTGTCTTTATGACCCATGACAACTTCAAAATACTAGTGATTTGTGTGAGCACTGGCAGCCTAACTGAAAAGTCCCGGTGGTTAGCAGTGCAGCGGGGCTGCATATGGACTAACAGCACAGTAGCATAGGCACTTCTTTAAATCTCAGCCTCCAGAGCCTCACGTTGTGAAGGCTCTGATCAGAAAGGGCTCTAACACCTACAAATCCCACAGAAAGGGAGTTACTGCTCATGGCTTGGGGGAAGCTAATGGCTTGTTCTTGCGGCCATAATTTCATTGTAGTAGCAACTGCCAACCCAAAAGAGAAAATGGAGAAAAGAAAAATTTTTATGAAAGTATTTCCTCTCAAACACACAAAACTTGTTGACTTAGTTGAAGTCGTGTGCCTTCTAGGGCATCCCATCTTCTGGGCTGTCAAACCCATAACATTTGTGAGGGGCAATATGATGTCATCTGCATTCAGCCGCCTGTAGTAATTTCCACTCCGAGCCCTGCTCAGAACTTGAGATGATTGCTGTAAATGGGATCTAAGCTCACAGATGAAAGCCTCACTTTTCTTTTCCATTGAGATCACAATATTCTTCTCTTTAGCGGGATGACAATTGTGCTGTCATCAACATTACCTCATGCTATCTCCCTTGAAACGGCAACATTTAATCATGGAAGCCCAGCTGTTAAAATAGAACATATTTTTCTGTGAGCTTAGTAAATTCTCAAGGCACATACTAATTGGTTTGCCTTTTTATTATTTGATTTGATTTGCTTTATTTTGTTGTTGTTGTTGCAGTTTGGCCAGGACCAGGTTCAAACCCACCACCCTCAGCATATAGGGCTGGTGCCCTACTCACTGAGCCACAGGCACTGCCCTGGTTTGCCTTTTTAAAAATACTTTCAATAATATAATGTAAGGGCTTGGTACCCTTAGGTTAGGGTGCTGTCCACATATGCCAGGGCTGGCGGGTTTGAACCTGGCCCAGGCTTGCTAAACAGCAATTACAATTACAACAACAACAACAAAAAAAATAGCTGGACATTGTGGCAGGCACCTGTAGTCCCAGCTACTTGGGAGGCTGAGGCAAGATAATGATTTAAGCCCAAGAGTTTGAGGTTGCTGTGAGCTGTGACACCATAGCACTCAAATATATATATATATATATATAATGTGAATCACAAAGTAGTTCACAAGCTCAGGAGGCGCTGGGGGAATTAGTCCTGGGTGCAGCAGTAGGGCTTGGCCAATGGAGCTACTATTATGAGTCTTGGTCCTGTGTGGAACCCCACTGTACGTCTGGGTAAAAGTAAACAGCCCAGGGACAAATCACCCATCCATTATGCTAATTCACCCTTAGACCATAAGAGTAGGCACATTTATATCAGCAATAGGGAAATCAACTGGGTATTTCATAATCCTCAGGGAATATGTACCATAACTGCTATAAAGATCTGTACCTTCTACAACTAGTGATCCCAAGTCAGCAGACAAATCCTAATGAATAAAAGTAAGGGAGGTGCAATGATCACTTAGCAGCACAAAGATGAAAAGCTTCCTTGTATTAGAATAAGTGTCAGCTGACAAGATGCTTCCCAGATGACTAGTGAAGGGTAGAAATGACTGTGAATTGAAACATGAACCAAAGAAAGGTTCACCTCCTTTGTTCTACAAATGCTGAAAACTATCTAATTCACAGAAAATGTCTACTTTGTGGTTATCAGAGATGACTTTGCCATAAGTTCTATAAAAAATGTGTCTGCTAGGAACCCTGGGGCTCACACCTGGAGTCCTGAGAGTCCTGAGCAGTGGGTCTCGGGCAGAGGGTCCTGAGCAGCTGGGGCTGCAGAGTGTCCCCTTCACAGACAGCCAGGATGGTGCTGAGACTCTTTGCACCTTCTCTTTCTCTCTTACTCAACAGTCTCATTGTCTTTTGTTGTATTTTGAAAAGCACAGAGAGGAAAGAAAGAAAGGAAGCTCACTGCAATCACAGAAAAAAGGTGCCTCCTTCAAAGAGCTGTGTTTTCATAGGCAGAAGCCACCAATCAGCAATCACTCATTCCTGGGACCCATGGCTTCTTCCAGAATGGAAGGATATTCTGCAGCTCAGAAGCACCAAATGAGGGAAGATTCAGAGAAGGTTTTGCTTTGCTATGACTGCCGTAACATAGTTCCACAGACTAGGGGTCCAAACACCAGAACTTTTTCCCTCACAGTCCAAAAGAAGATCAAGTGTAGGAAGGGTTGGTTTCTCCTGAAGCCTCTCTCCTTGGCTTGTGGATGAGCATCTGCTCTGAGTCTTCACGTGGTCTTCCTCCTGTGTGTGTCAGTGTCCTCATCTCCTCCTTTTATAAGGACACCAGTCATATTGGATTACAGCCACCCTGATGACCTCACTTTAATTTAATTACCTCTCAAAAGACACTGTCTCCAAATACAGTCACAGTGTGAGGTCCTGGGAGTTAGGGCTTCCGCATATACATTTGGAGGAGGTGCACAACTATCGTCAGAGTCGGTGTTTCCCACCAGCTAAACTCAGGCACACGGTTGACTTGACTCAACAGCGTTCTAGTCCTGTGACTAGGAGGAACCACTCAAGAATCAGAAGATGGTACCATTTGGATTTGGCTTCAGAGTTCTAGTGTCAAATTCTACCACCAGCCTTATTTGCATTTAAAAACAGCCCTTACTGTCTTACACAAGGGACAAAGTTGAGAGCTGCCACAGAAACACTTTTTTCCTAGGGGAAGAGTGAATTTCTTCCTTCACTTCTGCCAACAGAAGTTTCCAGGGTGTAGGGCACTTCTTGAAGTCCATATGAGGTCCTCATTATTGTGTCTATTTTGCAGACAAAAACACTTTGCCAGCAAGACCTTGGCAGAGACAGGGCTATAACTCAGAAATTCCAGAAACCTCAAGCCTCAGTGACACAGATGTGAGTAGCTACTGCTGCAGACATGAGCTCTTCCCGGTGGGGTCCCCAGCAGCTGGCTGACCACATATAGCAACACAACACACCCCCGAACGCCATCACTCTTCCTTTGATATGAAAGGGAGGATGCTGCTGTGGGTGTTGCGATTTGGCTGGGACAACAGGAATCACATCACTGTGTTTATGAAAAATGCAAAGAGATTTTTTAATTGAGCAGAAAAATTATACTTACATCATTGGGTTTTGTCCATCATTAAATGCATTGGGTGTATTTTATATTATGTCTAACCTACGTGTCTGAGGCTGTAGATTCTTCCATGTTTAGCTAAACACTGAGCAAGAAGGCACAACTGACTAAATACTAGGGAAGGCCGAGTTTTTAATGTGAGCCAAAAGGTGTGTGGCTTCACAGTTCTCCCGTTGTGAGCACTGAAGACCCTGAGTGGATTTTGTTAATGCAATCATTTGTTTTTGTTTGCTTTGGTTTTGTTTTTCCATGCCCACGTGGCCCTTGAGCACACAACTCTTAAAGTGTCTTAACCTTTGATCTGTACACATATGGCTTTCATAGAGAGGACAAAGAGGAAGACATGACCCTCTAGCAGGGGTTAAATGTGGGCTAAGACTCTTTAAAAGGAGATTTTTTATTTCTATGGAGATATAATTTCACCAAAATAGTAAGAAAGAAAAAGAGAAAACATACTTGCATAGTTTTTTTGTTTGTTTTTTTACATTTCTCAAAGCTTTTTTTTTTTTTTAAGGGACTATGCTTATAAACAACTTGAAAATGAATTTTATTGCCTTTGGTGCCAGAAGTTTTGACTCAAGAAAAAGAAGTTTGGATGTGCTTATTAAATGACATAGATATACTGAATGAATGATACGGTATTCTTTGAAAACGGAGATGAGGCATTATTCTTTGGAAATTAAGGGGTAAAAAAACTGATGCTTCTTTAGACTACATAGCACTGAGAAGTTTTTTTTTTCTTTCCAGAAATGGACGTTAATTTACTCTGAATTAGTGTACACATAACAAGTGATACAACATTTCTAAATGAGCTATTTATAAATAAAATGCAATAAGAGCTGAGGAAATGTTCATTGCATGGTAAGTATTAACTATTGCTTGAACTTCTTAACTTAAAGCAAACAAATTCAGGCCAGGCAAAATGGCTCACATCTGTAATCCTAGCACTCTGGGAGGCGGAGGTGGTGGATCACCTGAGCTCAGGAATTTGAGACCAGCCTGAGTCAGAGTGAGAGCTCATCTCTAAAAATAGCCAGGCATTGTAGCAGGCATCTGTAGTTCCAGCTACTCGGGGAGGCTGAGGCAAGAGCATCTCTTGTGCTCAAGAATTTGAGGTTGCTATGAGCTGTGATGCTATAGCACTCTACCAACAACAAAGTGAGACTCTGTCTAAATACATAAATAAAGCAAACAAATTCACAAATAGATTCTCTTTAATTGTGAAGGTAATGTCTGTTTTATGATCATTTAATCTGCAGTGCAAAAAGAGAATGAAAGTTCCGATTTCTCAGGGTAGAATGCGCAATTGGAAAGGGTCATGCTGCTTAGGAGCAAAAGAAAGAAAAGTGCTCCTACAATTTCCACTTTATTATTAACAATCTCCTCATTATTGTGCTTGCATTTGAAAACTTTCTGTGACTTTCAGATAGAGATGTTTGGTTTGGGATTTCTAAGTATGCATTCTCTACCAATTCCTTAATAAACAATCTAAGAAATGTAAAAGCATCCATTTCTCCAGAAAGCTAAGGAGGTAAACCATCAAAATGTCAGACCAGCCCTGCCCTGAGGAATGGCATGGACTCCTAGGAAGTAATGGGCAAAGTTCTGGTCCCTGCGATCCTCTTTCCTTGAAGGGCTGAGTTCTGGAGAGAAAGGGTGGCTCTGAGGCTAATCTGGTGCTATAGTTTGAATCTTTGTGTCCCTTACCCTCCAATTCATATGTTGAAACCTAATCACCAATGTGCTGGAGGGGGTACCTTGGGGAGCTGATCGTCTTGAAGGTAGTAACTTTGAGCCCTCATGAATGGGATTAATGCCTTCATGAAAGAGGACAGAGAGCTGCCTTCCCCCTTCTGCCTTGGGAGGACACAGTGAGAAGGCATCACCTGTGAACCAGAAAGCACCCTCACCAGATGCTGAATCTGCCCTGACTTGGACTTCCCAGCCTCCAAAACTATTGTGAACTAAATTAAAATCTCAAGACTCTCCCCTCAGCAACTGACTGACTGGACCCCCTCTGGGCTAAGAGGATTCCTAAAACTGAGTTGCTAGCCATGAGGAAGGAGATCAGACTTGAGTCATCAGTCTGATCTCCCCTCCCCTTCATAGAGACATCCTCTGTGACTCACTAACAAGCTTAAGGCTAGCAGGCCTAAGGCTATGCAAGACCTACGTACAGATCCTAGTATACATAACAAACCACTTGAGTCTGTCCTGTACTTTATCTCTAATTAACAGACCCCTTGTCCTGAGCATTCCTTTTCACTGACTCCTGGTCTTTTAACCTAAGCTAAATTCTTTCAGCCAATTGTCAGCTAAAGAATCTTTAAACCCACCCATCACCTGTAAGGCCCCCAAGACATCCCACCTGCTTGGGCCAAACCAATGTATGTTTTCCACATGCTGATTTATAACTTCATCTGTAATCCCTGTCTCCTTAAAACATATAAAAACCAAACTGTAACCCCACTGACTTCATGGGTGTGGCTCCTGATCATGGTTCTCAAATTCTGGCTCCGAATAAACCTCCGTACATTATTTTACTGAGTATGGCTTCTTTTCTGTTGACACTATAAGCAATAACTTTCCACCAGGCATAAGCTACCCAGTCTATGATGTGTTGTTACAGCAAATGGAACAGATGAAGACACCTGGAAAGTTCTAGGGGAAGTTTGTCTACTGGTGTCAACTGCTTGGCTCCTTGTTTACAGGGTCGTGCAGGACTCAGAGGTCAGACAACTATAATTAGTGAAGAACGGTGGTTCTGTAGCTCAGGAGAGGAACTTGTCTTTTTCCCAGTGTGTAAAGGTAATCATAATTGTCGTGGTGAGCAGCCTGCTAAGATTGGGCTGGAGGCTGGCCCACCGAACAAGATGCTACTGGTCATGTTGGGAGCAGCATCCCTGGATAGTGGGCTCCCTAAAAGGCCAGTCGACGCTATAACAGCTGTATAGAAATACTGGGTTGAAGAGGCAGATCTCTGTGTATTAGATCAGAGGCCTGGCCACAACAGGCCTGGTGCCAGGCAGAATGATTCACTATGAACAGAGAAGAAATCTCACAGGGGCAAAGTTCCCTACAAAGCATCACCTGTCAGATGTTCTCTACAATCCTCCAACTGGATGACTGGGTTAGCAACAATCAGTAAGCAAGAATAAACCATCCATAATAGAATAAAACTTCTGGAATGAATTTTTTTGGCAAAAAATAATGAATCTCATCCGGCATCAGCTTTTTACATTCCATAGTATCCAAGAAATATAGTCTCCATAAGATAGGATTAACCGTAAGAGGATGTGACAACAGAGGACTGAGCTGTAAGTAGAACCATAAAGGGAAATAAATGAGGTTTTGAAAACATGTTTTAGAAGTAAGCAGGTAATGTCAGCATTTCAAAATGCATTAGAAGTGGTAAAGAGCAGAATCAACCTTGCCAAAAATTTAGTAATGCAGAAGACAGCCTAGAAAAAATATGTATACCATAATGCAAACAAGCAAATAAACAAACAACAACAACAACAAAAGAAAAAAAAACAGGAGAAAAGAATACCAGGGAGGCTCAGTGCCCGTAGCACTGTGGTTACAGCTCCAGCCACAGGCACCGAGGCTGGGGGGTTTGAATCCGGCCCAGGCCTGCCATACATCTAGTTTTTAAACTTACCCACCGGATATGATGTGTCTAGTAGATATGTAGACAATTTTGTTGCTGTTGTTGCTGTTACTGTTTGTTCATTATTTTCATCCTTGGTGTTCTCTGAGTTCACTGGATTTATAGTTTGATGTATTTCATTGATTTTGAAATTTTTATTTTAAATATTTCATTTTCACAATTATCTCTCTCTCCTTCTCTAATTACCCATTATTAGGTCATTTGATGTTATCCAGAGCTCCTGAATGCTCTGTTATGTTTTATTTTTTACTTTTTCTCTTTGTGTTTTGCTTTGTGTAATACCTGTTGATGCATCTTCAAGTTTATTGATTCATTTCCAATTTTCTCAGGTCTACTCATTTAAGTCACAGTGCTTTTCTTCCCCCTATTATTTTCATTTGCCTTTTTCTTACAGTTTTCTTCATCTTTTTGTTGAAATTTTTCATCCCTTTATGCATGTTGTACACTTTTCCCCCAGAACATCTAACATATGAATTTTAGTTTTGTTAAATCCTTTGTCTGACACCTTCATTATCTGGGTTCTCCCTGAATTTGTTATGTTGATTGGTTTGCTCTTGACTTTGTTTTCTACGTATGTCTTATATGTCTTATGATTTTTGATTGTATGTTGGACATCATGTGTAGACTAATTAACAAGGAGGTAAATAGTATTTATTTCTGGAAATGAGCACACCTCCTGTGCTAGGGCATTAGTGTTGGGACTGCACTAAAATATTCCATTCTCCTGTACCCAGGAGGTGGGCTTGAGTTCTGTTGTTGCTGTGATGACCTTCAGTACATCACTGGTTTCAATTCCTCCAACATTGCCTTGTGCTTGGGGTGGGGGTGGGGCTGGTTGAGATTCCAGAGCTTTTTTATAAGTGTGCTTGTTCCACTGGCAACTTTTGGTCTTCCCCATGTGCCTGTGGCAAAGAAGGGGAGGCTTCTCTCCCTGTTCTTGCCTCCTCCCCAGAAGTAGACTGTTCTTGCTTATTACTGGGTGCTTGCCAGCCTGGTGGCAGGGAGCAGGAAGGGAGGTTGTTATCCTGATCCAGCTTCAGGCTTAGGCAAATCCTGTCTGCCTAGGTGTTAGGAATGGGGTTTTCTCAGTGATCCTTCTCTTTTTCCCACTGATGGTCAAACTGCCTTACATGTGTCATAGGTTGTAATATAGGATAGTTCTGTGCCCCGCCCCCAGATGTAGGAGACCTCTGTTCATGTTGACATATGATCCTGGACCAGAATGGCTTCCTGCTCTTTTCCAGCAGTGCAGGATGTTACTTTTTCTTTCACCTATCCCTGAGCATCTCCAGCTTCATCAGTGCCCCTGGCAACCTACGTTTTCTTTTTAGGGGAGAAGGATTCAGTCTTGTGCCTTTTCTACAAGAGCAGCCAGTCCCATTTTCCAGGTCAGCACCACCAATGGAGGTTCTCCTGGCCTCCTTGCACTGCTCCAGTCTCTCCAGTAAGCACCTGAGAGAAGCCCACGTGGAAGATCCCGTGGAGTGTAAACTCCCTTTGTGTCGGTAGCTCTCAGGGGTTCACACTCTCATGCCAGCCCACACTCAGCCTTTTGCAATTTATTAAGAAGTTTACCTGAGCTCTTCTTACCACTGTATAGTTCCCAGCATCTCTTCCTCCTGGGTCCACAGGGGATCGGTGAGTGTGCTCCCTCTTTCATTGGAGGGCCCTGAGTATTCTTGGATTTGAGGATACTTGATCACACTGTGGCCACAGGTCTTGGGTGAGTTCATGAAAAGTTATAATATTGTGGTTTGTCTGCTTTTCTGTTTTGTTGTGTTTTGTTTGCACTTAATTTTTCTGTTAGGGTGGAGGAACATTTGTCCCTGATTTCTACAGCCTAGATGGAACCAGGCATGGTTTTAAACATGTAATAGTCATCCTTATAACAAGTTTCTAAGATCTGTATTTAACAGTGAAGAAACTTAAGCACAGAAAATTTTAATTACCCAAAGTCATATTGCCAGAGGGCTAGAGATGAGACTCAAACCTAGGTCATCTGATGGCAGAGGCTGCACCGGGAAGCAGTAAAATATATCACCATGTGTACTGTGTCTGGTAAGAAGATGCCATTTTAAATTTACTCAGTACTTTCCTAAGGAATATTGGTTTGCTTCTAATGGTTTGCTGATATAAACAATGCTGCACTGAAATTTTGATGTTATCTACTAAAGATAAGGTCCTAGACCTATTGCTTGATCAAAAGGTATACTTATTTAAATTTAAAATACCTATTGTGGGTTTCTAGAAGATGCCTCTAGGCTGATTTCTAGTTGACAAACGGGTTGATGGGGATGCCTCAGGAAGATCAGAACTGCCCTGAGGATGCAGGAAACCCCCTGAGACCTGAGACCTGGAGAATCCGGTGCCCTTTCATTTACCTCAGGTGGATTTCAGAAGTTTCAGGTGAAGTGCTCCTGGCTGCTGCCCTCCTCCTGGCCTGCCAGTCTGTGAACCCCACAGGGATGGGCTGCTTCACAGGCGATGGGCCACTTGGCAGGAGCCACTCATGAGCTCTTCCCCACTTGCCTAGGCCCTCACCCTTCTGCTTCTCCACTCTGTTCTCCTCCACCTTTGGGGTTTCTCTCTCATGGAAGGAAGATTCCATTCTCCCACTCCAAGTAGAAGAGTCCCAAGTGCCAAAAATAGAGCCCAGGACTCCAAGGACAAAAATGGTCACAGCCCAAGATCTCTGGAAGCTATACTGGAGCTATCCTGGAGCATGGAAACAGTCTGTTTGTCCACATCGCCACTATCTGGGGACCAGGAAGCACCCTTCAGGAGGACCTGTCCTGTGGGACGTTGGCCCAGCTTCCCAGCCTTGCCTGAGCTTTAGTTGGTAGGACCTGGGACCTTGGGTCCCTGCACCACACCCTGGAATATCCTGTACTCTACCTTCAGGGAGGTAAAGAGAGAAGTGCAGCCCTCACAGGTCAAAGTTCCCTGGGAGGTCAAGGTCCACATGGGTCCTTAGTGGTAAGAGCTGGAATCCGACTGTGAGCTATAAGTAATGAGGAAGCGAGTCCCCTCCCTTCATCACTCTTCTTTCTCCTTTTGTCCCCAACCTCATCTCGGACCCAAAGGCTTTTCCATTTGCCATCGGCCCAGAAACTTGGCTCTTCACATGGCTGTGTTGTCCCTCTGTTGTATATTATCCTTTTCCGCAAAACTGCCCTTCTGTGAAAGGCCAGTGGGGCTCAAGGAGCCTGGTCAGTCACCCAAGCCCCAGTGAAGTCCCTCAGACCTCAGGAAAGAGTGGAAAAGTTGAATAAAGACTTAATGTCATTCAAAAAATAAAGAAACAAATTAAAAAAAAACTGTTGACAAATAGCAACTAGGAAGTGGTCTTTAAAATAAACTAAACTTCTTTCAATTACAAAATTACAGAAGTAATATGAAGACACGCTTATTGCAGAAAAATTCAAATGCAAGTTTATGCACATGTGTATACATGTGTATAGATGTCTGTGTGTTTCTTTCCCACAGCCCCCTCCAAGCCCACTCCTCTCCCTGTGCCCATTGCCATGTGGTATGTGTAGTGGGCAGACAGGAGGGCATTGCAAGCAGAAAACACAGCATGGGCAAAGAAAGAGAGTTGGAAACAACAGAACATCCAGCAGAGACAATAAGGAACGTAGCTTGTGTGGAGCAGAGTTACCCAATGTAAGACAAGTTTGTAAAAGTAGAGGGAGCTATGAAGGCCAGCAGAGGATTTGTGATGTGATTTAATTGGAAATATAGAGCTATTTTTTCTTTTACAGAGCTGTGACATGACAACCCCACTGTTTCAGATGATCCTGGTCAAAATTATTGCACATGGTTTATATGGGATCAGACGGAACCAGGAGTCATAGCCAAGACACCCGAGCTGCACAGTGGTGTCAGAACTAGAGAGGAAGGTGTTGAGAAGGACTTCTCAGTAAACTTCCTGACAAATGACTCTCTGGAAATTATTACCATTTCAAAGAGGTAATGAACTTGTATACATGGCTGAATGCTGCAATGTCTTAAGATAATTGTTTTATTAGTTTACCCATAAACTTGAATTCCATAGTCAAGTGTTTGGTTTCTCCCCCATATACAGTCTCATTCTGTTGCCTCTCTCTGCCTTTGTTACCATACTTAACTAAATCACAAGCCTGGATAAATCTAACTCCCTATTTATCCTGTGGCTGAACCACACAGCAGAACAGATGTAGAGAAAGTTCAGAATGTACCAGGAGAAAATCCAGGTACGTCACAGTGACTTTGAATGAAACCTCAAAGCCACCAGGCAATAATACCAAACTGGCTGGTCTCTTTACCCTCCTATTCTTTCCTGGACCTCTATTTCAAACCTCTGATATGCCCCCCAACTCATGATATCGCTTCCCATTATGGAGAAAAAATGGAAGCCATCATTAGAAGACAAGTACAAGTGCTCACCACCAACCATGTCTGCCCCCCTCTCTGGGTCTCCCCCCACAAGAGACTCAGACAACCCTCTTCTCATCAAGCACAATTGTGTGTGCTCCTTGGGAACCCACCCTGGCCTCCTACTCACCCGGTGACATCCTCTTATGCTCACTCGGGGGCATTGCTCCAGAAATTCTCCCTTCTGCCTTCTGGTAGCAGCAGTGTTTTCTTCTTTTCTTGATCATCAAAAAATCAAATTTTTCTTTCATATTTAAACAAAACAAAGTCCCCTTGGCCCCCGTCTCCCCTCCAGTTGGTGTTGTGTTCCTTTCCTTTGCTTTATAAGAGGTGTTATTGAAAGAGTTATTTATACTCATCGTCTCCAGTTCCTACCTTCCATCTCTTGAAGCCGCTCCAATCAGATTTCTGCTGCCACCTCTCCACCGAAACTACTCTTATCAAGGGTGTCAGTGACGTACACCCTGCCCAGTCCAGAGACAACTGCTTAGAACTCATCACACCTGAATTGTTAGCATATTGTCCAAACTGGGGCACCTTTGAGAATGAATATTGGTCTTTAATTCTCCTGCCCTCCTGGCTACTTCATGTTAGTCTCTTTTCCATCCTCATCTGCTGGTCTTCCAAACAGTGAGATGCCCTAGGGCTCAACCTTGAACCTTTTCTCTCTTCCACACTCACTCCCACGGGGATCAATCACCTCCTGTCTCATGCCCTTAAATACCACCCACATGCTAATTATCCTTGACTGTCTGTCTGGCCCACGTCTCTCCCCTGGACTTGAGTAGCCATGTGTATCCACTCTGTGTGTCTGTGAATATCCCCAATATAGTATGTTTGATATTGGGTGACTCTCCCCCAACCCCCAGGAGAGCAGCTTGATCCTCTGAGCTGCTCTGGCCTCAACGCAGGCCTCATCCCCTCCTGTCTCTGTCTCTCACACCCTCAGCCCATATCTGCTCACTCAGCACATCCTATTAGCATGAATGTCAAAGCAATCTGGAGTCTGAATACTTCCCTTCCCCATCCCGCCTCCACCCTGGTGCGACCACCAGCATCTCCTGCAGGACAATGGCGTCGTTCCCTGACTGGTCATTTACTTCTGCCCTTGTTCCTTTTGCTTGCCTCTCACAGCTCTCAGAGCAGTGCAGCTGTAATAGAAACTAGATCCTGTCATGTGGCTGCTGGAACCGTCCAGTGATTTCCCCTCTCGTCTGTCAAAGCCGCATTCTCACGCCCAGCTGCCTTGTGTGTGCCCATCTCCTGTCTCTGCCTCCCCTCAGACTCACGTCCTCATCATCTGCTCTGAGTCTTTGCAGCTGCTGTTCCCTCAGTTGGAACACTCTTCCTGCAGGTAGTCACATTTGTTATACCCTCACATCTTTACTCAAACCCACGTCCACTATAAACCCACACAAACTCTGACACCTCATCTGAACTCTGACATTTCATAGCCCCTTACCTGCCTGTTTCCTCCTTGGCATTTACCACCCTAGCTACAAATTATGTATCTTCTTGACCTTGCTTACTGGCTGTTTGCCCAGCTAGAATTGAGTTCTGTTGGGGCCGGTGTTTTTGTCCAGCTCAGTCACTGCTGAGCCTCAGCACCTAGAAAAGTGCCTGGCACAAACTAGACCCCATAAATATGTTGAGTGAATTACCTTGCAATTAAGCGCACCAAATGGAGATGTTGCAGCTATAGTGAGCAAAGGAGACCAGACATTGATTCTTTCATGAGAAATACGACTCAACCTTCACAGAGCACTTCCCGGAGCATTCTTCAGAGGACTAACACCACGAGACACACCACAAATAAAAAAGAGTGCATGGGCGAAGTAAGTGTGGGGAACACTGAGTAGCACACTCTCGGAGATCCAGAGGGTGCACTGACCGATCAACAGCTCTGAGAAATCCCTTGGGAAATAAGCTTGTCTTTTTTGTCTTTCTTCCCCTATCTCCACTTCACCTGGTCAGGGTTTAAATATCCTTTGAGACTCAGTATAGAAACAGTTGACATTCTTTCCGAGGCTATGCAAACTCCATCCTGCAAGGGAGGTGGCCAGACAGAAGTTGAGGGAGTCGGAGGTCAGCAGTGGCGGCAGTACTGTGGTCTAATTTGAGCAGTATTGTGCTGTAATTTGGGCAGTGTTCCTGGCTGTTCTGTTTGGTGTTCTTCAAACACATTTGAGTCAGAACCCTCCTCTTATGAAACGCCTAATTTCCAGCAAACACCAAATTCCTCTGGCAGTCTGCTCCACATTTGTGTTCTCAGGGCCCTGGTTTAGCCCTTCCAGGAGCACCAGGGGCAGGGATCCTGGCTGTGCATCCTCTGATCCCACTGCTTCTCAGTCCTGAAAGCTGCAGCAAAACATCAGTATTGTTTTCAAGACCCCAGTGACTACAATAGGCAGCCAGCATCAAGAAGTACTGCATTCGGTGAACATTTTCCTGGATTCCCAATTTGCAATAGTGTTCTGGGATTCAGGCAGCCATGAAAGCTGGCCACTAAGTGCCATGAGGGACGTGTGTCCCCAGGCCTATGTGGAACACCACAGAGCCATGGCCAAGGCCGTGAATGCCGGCTAGCACTGCCGAGAGTGGAAAGGCTCAGTGAGCAGCCTGCACCCTCAGTGGGAAGTCTTCTCTCCTGTTCCCAAACCTGGGTGCTGGTGGGCAAGCTTCTGCATCAGCCGGTTGGCCTGTACCTGGGGACTCTGTGCGACAAAGACAGAAGAGCTCCCATAATAGCATCCAGCTGACAAAGAGCTGGGAGAATGCCAGGACAGTCAGCATGTGCACGCACTCAGCAAGCCACAGAGGGCTGGAGCAAGCCCTTCTTGGACTGTGAGAAACAGCACAGACCTTTCAGCATAATGGTCATGATCCACTCAACAAAGGAACTCTCTCTACCACCCCGCCCTCCATAGACCACATAGATTTTGAGGCTTCTCTCCCAAACGCCTGAGTCTATTACATTATAATGTGGGCTTTTGTGAGCATGTGTGTGCTTATTAATTGTTCAGTAGGCTGTGTTGACCAAGGAGCTTACGTGAGTCTCAAGTAAATATCAACTTTCCACTGAAAATAGTTGTACTTCCTTGGGTGGGTGACTCCAGATTGGGAAATTGCTTTGATCTTTTAAAAAAATGTTAGCTTGGAATCCCTTCTCGACAATCACATTTGAATAGTCAGAAGCACTCATCGAGAAACGCAATTTCTCTTCTTTTTTAGAGCAGCTTCCAGGATGTTCTGACCAACTTAGAACAAGATGATGTAAATGCTTTCAGTACCTGCCTAAAAGTAGCACTTTTAGCCCAATAATAACTCAGGACGCACCTGTTAAAGTGGTTTAAATGGTAGTATTCTGGTTTCTGAATGTTCTCTTCCCCAAATGACAACACGCTGTGGGTTCCAGTTACCCTCCAGAAGTGGAGGACACAGCTGTGGTTTCCCCAGTCAGTAGCAATGCTTCCTGCTTCCATCCTCCCAGTGTTCACAGGCATGAGGACAGCTACCAACAAAAGGCTTCACCGGCATCTCCTGGGCTGCTGCTGGAAACGGGCGCAGCTCCTTGGAGGCCACACACTGGCAGTGAGAAGACAGTGTGGCATTACTACTTTGTCAATAGTGACAATAGGGACCCCCATACTCTTATCTGTTTGAGACAAAGCTAGGATTTTGAGGGGTCTCTCTCAAGGAAGCCATCCTCTGCACATAGACAAATGTGATTTCTCCTTCATTCCCTCACATATTCATTCAACAAGCAGCTATTCGGTAAATGCAGGCTGTGCACAAGACATCGTGTTCATACCCTCATCCCTCAGAGCTTACCATCTACACAGTGGTTCTCAACCTTCCTAATGCCTACATGCTAATGCTTCAGCAACGAAAATAATTTCATGGTTGGGGGACACCACAACATGAGGAACTGTATTAAAGTGTCGTAGCATTAGGAGGCATTAGGAAGGCTAGGGACCACTGATCTAGGCAGAAAGTCTGACACAAAATAAAAAATCACACAAGCAAACATACTATTCTGTTAAAGGATATGGACAGAAAGGAAAACAGTAGGAGATTCATAGTGCAAGGGGTGCCGAACCCCTGCTGGTGGCTGGGGAGGTCTTTGCTGAGAACCTTGCTGTAAAAATGCTGTCCTGTCTCCATTCTGAGGCTCCTGGGAGCTGCTTAATGTGGGTATCTAGGCAGGACCACGTGTAGCTGCTACCACATGAAACTACATGTCAGTCCCTCAGGAGGTCTGGGGGTCCGAAGGAGAGGAGCTCACAGCCAAGTGCAGGATGGGGAGGGGGCTGGGAGGCATCCGTCAAGTAGGGAAGGCAGCATGTGAGAGTCAGCTAGTCCTGGTGCAGTCCGGTTGGAAAGACGGACTCCTTCCTCCAGCACTACTAGGTGCAGGTATTTGGGCTGTAGGGAGAGAGTGGCGAGTGTGACAGATGCCCTCAGGTCTTCGTGGGGCTTACTGGTGGGGAGCTGGCCAATGAACCCGTGGAACATATGAATCTGCAACAAACGGCATCACATCATGAACAGGGCCCCGTGGAAACTAAACTGTGCAGAGCTGGAGGGAGCTCAGTGGGCAGAGGGAGGTGCTAGGGGAAGGTGTTACCTGTTTGAGACCCAAAGGGGTGACGTGGGGCAAGAAATGTGATTTTGGCATGCCTGCAAGGCAAACAGGGAGGGAACACGCACAGTGCACCACAGGTGCAATGGGTCTGAGGAGGGCCATGCTTGGAAGGTGTTCAGTATCATTCCACATGGCAAGAATCTCAGGATAGAGGGCACAGTGGCCTGCCACGGGAGTGCATCTCTCCTGAAATCTGAAAGACAATGCCAAGGGCTGGAATTTATTCTACATGAGAGGCAGCCACTGAAGGGATATGATTAAGCAAAGAAGGGATAGAATTAGATCCTCACTGCCACCACGTGAAGGAGAGATTGGAGGGCTCAGTAGATGACTGTGGAGGGTTAAGATGAGAAGATGTGGCAGGGCGGGAGGGTTAAGTCAGTGGGAAGTGTGCCTCTGAATTGGAAAGGATGGACTTGCCGGTGGGCAGATGCGGGTGGGTGCCTGTCAAGGTGCGACAGTGAGGAGAGAGGGCAAGGAAGTTTACAACCCAAGGTCCTGTTTGAGCAGACAGCAAAGAAGCACTGTTTACTGAGCCACAGAGGCTGGGGGACAGATGCCGTGGGAGCCACAAGTTTGGTTTTGGCGTGCCAGCAAAGCAAGCAAAAGGGACACCCAGGAGGCAGTGGGAGGTCAGGGAGAGGCCTCTGCTGCTGTGTTTTGGTGTCCTCAGCACAGAGATGGTGTCTAGAGTTGTGGCGATGAATGGAATCACCTCGGAAGTGAATGTAGAGAGAGAAAAGTGGGCTGGAGGCGAAGCCCTGAGAAGCTAACATTCAAGGGTTGAGTGGAGGAGGCTGAGGAGGGCAGCAGCAAAGCAGAGAAGCTAAAGGGACAGTGGGTTCAGGCGGGGCCAGTGTTGAAGGCGCCAGTGCTGTGAGAGGCCCAGGGACACGAGCAGAGCAAAGAGTTCCTTTGACTCATCAATGTGACATCCTTAGTGACTTTGAGAAGGGTGGATTTGGTGTATGGTGGGTTTGGGAGCCAGAGTGGCACCGGCTGGAGAATGCATGAGAAGTGAAATGCAGAGAATTTTTCAAAGAGGTTTTGCAGTGAAGGAAAACTAATGATTTGGGATAGTAACCAGAGGGACCTGAGGTCAAGGAAGTTATTTTATTTTTAAATTGGGAGATGCAAAAGCATGTTTATGCATTGAGAGAAATGATCCAGCAGGAGGGCTGATGCTGCACGCAGGAGGAGAGAAAAATAACCTAGCTGAAAGAGCACAGCCTTTGAGCAGGTAAGCAAGGAGGGTGTCTGAGTTCCCTGCGGCTGCTGTAACACTCACCACCAACTTGGTGGCGTAAAACAACATGCATGTATCCTCCAACAGTTTCAAGGTCAGAAGTTCAAAATTAGTTTTATGGATTTCTGTCTAATTGTCAGTAGGGCTGCAAGTCCTTCCGGAGGCTCTGGGGGGAATGGTTTCCTTGCCTTCTCCTCATCAAGAGCTGAATCTCATGGCTCAGGGCACCTCCTTCCTCTTATAAGCCAGCGGGGCAGCATCTTTAAATCTTTCTCGTTTTTGCAACATTATCTCCTCTCTGCAGCCCAATTTCCCTCTTCCTCTGTCATTTGAGGACACCTGTGATAATATTTAGGCCCCATCCAGATAGCCCTGCTAATCCTCCATTTCAGCATCCCTGAACAGTCTCTTCTGCCATATAAAGTAACAATCAGAGGGTCCAGGAACCAGCCCTGGATCCCTGCGGAGGAGGCGTCATTCCGGAGGACCAGTGTTTGCTCTGCAAGGATTCTTCCTTCCTCCCTTGTAAGCATAGGGAAGACAGGGACAGTGCCTGTGTGGGGGCATGTGGGTTTGGCAGTGGAAAGATGAATGAGCTCATGCTTTTGGCTTCAGTTTTCTGGAAGAAGTACCAGGTCCAGTTGACAGCTGAGAGGATGGCACCTGATGGGGCTTGGGGGAGTGTGTGGTGTGTACAGTGGCAGCAAGGACTCAGAGAGTGAGACAGTGTTGTCTGGAGAAAATTCACCAGTTTCTGGGCGGGGCTGAATAGGGCTTATTTTCATGAATGTGAAGGAAAGTGCTGTTTGATTGTGTGGTTTTTCTCCAGCAGAGTTTGGCTATGTGGTTAAAGACACAGGGAAAGCAGGGAGAAGAGGCTCACAGTGTTTCTGGCAAGGCGGAAAGTAAAGGATGAGAGTCCATGGGGTCTGAGTGGTCAGGAGGCAGGGAAGCCATAGCTGTGTGGTGAACGAGGAAGGGCCTATGAGATGGCAGGGTCGGTAGTTCAGAGTCATGGTGAGGGAGGAGCATGGCAGAGGTAGGCTTCCTGAGCACATGAATGGCCAGGTAGGGAGGGATGCCTTTCCTTCAGATTTTGGAGCTGGTGCAGTTGCTGGTGATGACAGGTGCTTTAGGACGGAGATACAGAGGGACAGACAGATGGATCATCCACCCAGATGCTGCAGATACCAAGAATGAAGACAGAAAAGGGGTGGCCAGGAACCAAAGTCTTCAGTGAACAATGGGGAGTGATGTGGGAGACTAGGAACTGGAAGCACAGGTGTCATAACCGATGGCATCAATTTAAGGACAGCTGAGGGTTTGTAGGAGGAAGGGGAGAGATGATTTGGAAGGAGCAGTGAGGAACAAGGAAGGCCTTACCTCCTGGCTCTGCGGGATTCCTGATGTGAAAGAACACATAGCCAGCACTTGAGAGGGCTCCTAGAGCTATACTTCTATTAAAAGAAAGTGTGCAGTAAGAATTGTGTAAGGTAATCCTTTGTTGGAATTTCTTTATATATATATTTATTTATTAAATCATAACTGTGTACACTGATGCATTTATGGGGTTCAGTGTACTGCTTTGATATACAATGTGAAATGCTTACCTTCCACTGATTAACACATCCATCACAATTATACTCTTTTCTTAATAGTTATGAAATGTACCATTGCACCATGCACATTATGTGAGGTCCCCCCAAATACCCTCCCTCCTCTTCCCTTCTACTTTCTGGACTATAGTTATGTTTTACCATTCATATGAATGTATAGATGATTATATATTGATTTAATAGTAGTATTGAGTACATTGGATACCTCCTCCCCATTCGTGAAATACTTTACTAAGAAGAATATATTCCAGCTCCATCCAGGTAAACATAAAAGATGTGAAGTCTGCATCTTTTTTATGGCTGCCTAGTATTCCATGGTGTACATATCCCACAATTTGTTAATCCATTCATAGGTCAACAGGCACTTGGGCTGTTTCCATGTCTTGGCAATTATGAATTGTGCTCCAATAAACATTCTGGTGCAAATTTCTTTGCTGTAAAATGATTTTTGATCATCTAGGTATATTATATGTAGAGCAATTATAGGGTTTACTTTTAGTTCCTTGAGTATTCTCCAAACTTCTTTCCAAAAAGGTTGTATTAGCTCGTATTATCCACCAGCAGTGTAGAAGTGTTCCCTTCTCTCCACATCCATGCCATGTTAGAATTTCTTGATGGCAGAGAGGAAGGGAATGGAAAGTATGTGGTGTGGAGAAGCATAGAGATTAGCATCTGGCAACAACAAATTATTGGAGAGAATTCCTGGACTTTTAGTGGCAAATTTCACAGAGACGAGAGGCATGACAGAACCACATCACAGAAGGTCTTGAAAGGCAGCCCAAGGAATTTGTGTTTTACCCTATAGGCCAAGGCTATAGGGGCAGTGGTGGTGTGTTTGTCCAAGTTTAAGCAACAAACTGTCATGATCTAAGGTGGGCTTTAGGAAAGTTACTTTTCTAGCCATGTGAACTAAGGAAACACTTAGAAACCTACCACAATACGCCAGAGTTAGGGTCTACTCCGGGTATGAAGGCTGAGAACGGTGGAAAGAAATGATAGTTGCAAGAAACGTGGTTGTTTGGAATCTTGAGACACCAGGAACACAGGAAAAAGCTGGAGGAATGGGAGATGCCTCCCACTATTCAAGCTTACGTGGCTGCCAGAATAGGTTTCGGAGGGAAATTGATGGTTTTGGTATTTGGCAAACCATAGTTAAATGTTCACAAGTGGTTGAGACTAAGGCTGGAGCAGAACATTGACAGGTGAGGCAGTGGGCACTTACCCGTTGTTACACCAGGAATTACTATCTGGGGCTTTTTGGATTGAGGATAATCACAGACCAAGCCAGATTCCGGGGAAGCAACCTAGTGATTTTCTCTACCCGGCTTCAGATCCCCAGGGCAAGGCTGGAACTCTGACTTCCATCCGTCATAAGGGGGGTGTGTGCGTGTGTGTGCATTTGTGTGTGCCATAAGGTGCATGTGCCTGTGGGCCATAAGGTGTGCGAGTGTGCCCATAAGATGTGTGTGTGCCATACGATGCGCATGTGTATGTGTGCGTGTGTGCCATAAGGTGCGCATGTGCCATAAGGTGCGCATGTGTATGTGTGCGTGTGTGCCATAGGTGCGTGTGGGTGTGCGTGTGTGCCATAAGGTGTGCGTGGGCCCCACAGGCGCTTGAGTTCTGAGGCGCTCAGTGCAGGGAATGTCTTTCTGCTGGTCCACAATGCTGAGTTTAGCAGGAGCAGGTGTGCTGTCATTCATTTTTATAACTGGGATGAGTTGGGGCCCAGGACAACAGCTAGTTCTGCAAGGAGCCCTTCTTTTCTACAAGAGATTGATTTGACCTTCTTTCCTCGTCACCTTCCAGTTAAGGCAGGGCGGTGATAAAAGGGTTCGCTTGGGATGTGGGTTTCATCACCCCTCTAAGTAAGCTCATGCCCAGAATCACAGTTGAGGTCTGGCCAAAAATCTGACTCAGGTGTGCACCCCACCCACTTTTGCCCAATTTCCTACATTCTGCTGACTGCAGCTCTTTTCTTCCTTTGGCCCTGAAACCCCGACGTGTCTGGGCGCGCTGAGATTAACCGCTGCTGACAGTCCCCTTTGCGACTTCCCCGCCTGGCCTCTCTTTCCTCCGTCAGTGCTCGGGGTCGTTTGAGCAGAGCAGGCACCGGGGAAGGACCGCTCAGGATCCCGGGTCTGCGGAGGCGCAGGGCCCCGCGGGACAACCGCGAAGCGACGGGTCCCGAGAAGCGGGGGAGGCTGCGCTCACGGGGAGGCTCCGCCCTCTCGCTCCCTCCCTTCCCCGCCGACTCCCGCCCGGGCAGGGGAGCCAGGAGCCGGGAGCCGGAGCCGGCGCGGGCCGGAGAGGAAGGGGCGCGGCCTCTCCGGGGCGGGGCGCGGGGCGGGCAGCGGGAGGCGGTGCCGCGGAGGGGACCGGCCGCCCCGGCGAGAGCGCGCCCAGCCCCACCGCTCGGCCCTGGCCGCGCTGCTGCTGCTGCTGCTGGGCCATGGCGGCGGCCGGCGCTCGGGCGCCCGGGCCGAGGAGGCGGGGGCGGCGGCGGACGACCAGGACCCGCACGCCAAGCACCTGTACACAGCCGACATGTTCACGCATGGGATCCAGAGCGCCGCGCACTTCGTCATGTTCTTCGCGCCCTGGTAACTAGGGTGCCGGCCAGGCCCCTCTCTGTGAGCCCGGAGACGTGGGCGGCGCGGGCACGGGGCTCCGGGCCGGGGGTGCGCAGACACTGCGGGCTCCGGGCCCGGCAGCGTGTGGGCGCCGCGGGCCGGGCGCTCGGGGCTGACGTGGCGCTGGGCGGCCGGGGCGGTGCAGGAGGGGGCGGGCACTCAGGGCAAAGCCGGGGGAAGGCGGCCCCTGCCCGGCGCTTCCGACCTTTCACCCTTACCCCTTCGGAACCAGGGAGGGGGCGGTTGGGTCGTGGCCCTTTCGGGCAGCTGGAAGCCCAGATGTCACGCCGGAGGTCCCCTGCCCCGCACCCCAAACTTCCTCTGCGCCGGACGCCGCGGCCTGCAGGTCAGCCAAGACCTGGTGGGCCACGTGCGCTCACCGGGGTGGGGGGTCTTTCCTGCTGGTGGCTGGCGACAGGGGTAGGCTGTGGACGCGTATCACCTTCGTGAGGGTTTCATTGGAAAAAAAAAAAAAAGGAAAGTGTGATTTCCAATTTTGTGCGTGTTTTGTGGAGTAGGAAGGAATGGCTCAGGCAGAGCAGGGTTCCTCTGCTACCTTGGGAAGAGTGGTGCGGATTCGGGCGACCTCTACTCAGCTCAGATTAGATATGAGCTCTGCTCTGGGCAGCCCACGGGAACCCACTGCTCTCAACTTAGGACTGTGATCTGTCTGTCACCTCCTCCCCTCTGCTGCCTTGGGGCCAGGTCATTTGTAAAATGGTAGATGAGAAAAGTCGCCCTGTTCAGTAGACAATCTCCTGCTTGGTTCTCTGGATGGGTCTTTGCTGTGGGCCTCACCACTGACCCAAGACCCCTACCCTGAGAATTATTCCTGGGAAGGGCTTCCTGCCATTCACAGGCACATGTAGTGCTTTCTTGCCAGGGCCTGGATGCCCTGAGTTAGGGAAGTTCAATGTGGGCCAGAGCTGAAAGCCTAATTTTAGGGCAGATGGCAGTCTGAGATGTGAGTGGCCTGGATGTGCTTATTGCAGAATTTGGCAGAGAGAGACACACATTTGGGAAGAGGATGTAGGAAGGAACAGAAAAACGTACCTAAGAAAAATGCCCTATTCAGAAATTATGCCTTTCAAAGTAAGAGAAAGTTTTTCCTCTTTACCCCATATTCAGCCTGTTACAGTGTTTCAGCTCATTTGGAATTAAATCACCTTTGGGGGCCAGTCTGGGGTTATAGCCATCATTTATTAACAATGTATATGGAGGATATATTGTGTTTCAAGTTCTCAAACTCGAATTTTTAGTCCTACCAAGGGTATAGAAATACTTTGTAGCATAAAACAGTCAATATTAATAGTTACTCTGTGCAAAAGTATTCTCAGAATAACTATTCCAGTTAAGTACACTACTTAATTGGAGGCCATTTCAGTGGAGTAAATCTGTCTATGAGTTTTCTTTTTTCTTTATTTTTTTTTAAAGAAGAATTGACATGTACACGTGGTAAGTGCCTGCAGTGCCAATGGGGTTTGAAATTTGGAGTGTGTGCAATAAATACTAGCTCGTCCTGGGCTGAGTGAAAGAACTGGCAAGTCTGAGCACTTGGTATTCACTACGTTCCTTTTTCATTTTATGTGGCTTCTAGGCATTTAGGTGGACGCGCCCAGAAAAAGTAACCGTTTTAAGTTTTTATTTATTTGCTTCATAATAGTCCACTACAAATGTTTAAATAGAGTTATGTAGGTTTCTATGAGGGCATTTAAAAATTTATGAAGGCACTTTCAGAAAACTGCAGATAAAGCTGTAGGGCTCAGGAGTAGGCCGCCAGGGAAGGAAGGTGAGTTCTGGTGTAGAGGTCAAGTGGGAGGTCAGCAGGACTCAAGCAAGGAGAAGCCGGAGCGAGGCCTTGCAAAGTTTAATGCTGCAATCTAGTGCTGAGAGCAAGTGGTGACTCTGGGGGGTGGGGGGGGTGGGATGGGGGTCTAAGAGGGGGAATGAGGTCCCAGAATAGTTGTGAGCTGAGCGGAGCTCAGTGTCAGTGGCTGCACAGTGCTGGAAGCTCACAGGTGATTTCAGAACAGAGGCACCAGGTAACAGAAACATTGATCTGTGTTTTTGCTCTAAGCTTGGCAGCTGTAGGGTTGTCCTACTGCTGTAGGTTCTGTGCCAACATCAGGTCACAGCTTCCGTATGGCCAGTTCGTGATTCACCCTGAACCTGGTGACAGTGAGGTCAAGATTAGGACTAGTGGCTTTGCTCTATTACTTGGCCACAGGGTACCTTCTGAACTGAGCTGGCTGTGTAAGAGGCGTGCACCATAGCTGCAAGGGCCCCAAAGGGGAAGGGCTGACTAGAAGAAACATGTGGATCCATCACAGTGAGGGGTAAGGCAGTTGCACACCCAGCTTAGTGATGGTCCTGGATGGTCGGTTTAATTTGAGGCATGACCAAATTCTGCTCATTTTTAATCTCATCCCGTGTTTTCACAAGAAAACTTTTCAAGAATACAGAAGAATTTTAAAGTTTTAGAATGAACATGTCTGACCACATTCCCCTAGGATGAGAACTGCCCTTGAAAATCCATTAGGAAGGTGCTTTGTTGGAGACCACCCCACAGTGAGTCCTCACTGCCATGTTTCCTCTAGCAGTCTGGCTTCTGTGGTTATGCACCAAGTGGAACTATTAATAGTGCTTCAGATCCGTGTCTTTTGACAGGAGGGTTGCAGTTGATGTGGTGAGATGCTCACACCTTGAGAAAGAGCATGCCAGAACCAAGGCCAACTGAGGAACCAAAAATTCACATCCCCCGGTACACGCACTTCAGGGTTCTTTTTTTTTTTTTTTAATTATCTTGTTACCATCTTCTTTTCCCCCCTTTTCAAACCTCACTTTGTTCAGTCTACAGAATTTAAATCCACACATGTCATATATTCACTTAAGAAATTGCCAAGCACTTAGTACGTGCCAGGCATGTGCACAGTATAGCACAGTAACCAGAGGGTTGAGAAATGCTTGCCTTCTTGGCACTTATACCACGTACCCTTAAATACAGCACGGAGTTTCCTCTCACGATTATCTTCCAGAAAAGACGGAATCATTTTGTATGTGATTTTTATATCACATTTTTAGTGCCACCTGTAGATGCTTATTTTTGACAGAGGTCATCTGTCAGAAAAGAGAAGAAGCAAAGAGCTTCAACAGAGGTTTTATTGATAAATTATTTTGAGGGAGCACTCACAATGATAAATATTAGGTGTTTTTGTAAAGAACTTTTAAGTTTTTTTAAGAACTTATTTTTATTTATTTATATTTTGAGACAAAGTCTCAGTTGCTCTGGGGTTGAGTGCCATGGCTTTATAGCTCACAGCAACCTCAAACTCTTGGGCATAAGCAATTCTCTTGCCTCAGCCTCCCAAGTAGCTGGGACTACAGGCTCCCGCCACAATGCCCAGCTATTTTTTTTTTTTTTTTAGAGATGGGGTCTCACTCTTGCTCAGGCTGGTCTCAAATGCCTGCACTCAAGCAATCCACCTGCTTCAGCATCCCTGAATGCTAGGATTACAGGTGCATAAAGAGCCTTTAAAAGCAATATAACAGGTGGTTATATTGTAGACATCAATGTGCACTTATCAGGCAAATGAAAAAACAAACCAAAAACCCATGTCCCATGTGCCACAGTGCTACAGGTTGTACTTAAGATTCGCGACAAAGTGTCTACTGTTGTCTTATGTTAAATTCAAACACGGCACCACAGACAGCTGAAACGATGCAGGAAGGTGGTCAGCTGTGTGACTCACAGCGTAGACGCAGGGCTGGGAAGGCTGCTGTCCTGAAATGTGGAGAGTGGCAAGAAGCAGTCATCCTAATTAACATATTTACTTAAATAACGAGTGATTTCAAAATATTTGTATATCCAGAAATTGACACATAAATTAACATGTTAACTACCATGTGAGTTGTATTTAACTCATGCTGGTTTTGCACCCAGAGTCTCATGAAGCAGATAGAACTGGTAGGTAGGTGGAAGGTCCATAGCAAGGCTGCACACTGTGAAACCCCTGCACAGCGTTTTCACTGTCAATCAAAACATGGAACTTATGCACAGGCAACAATAAAAATCACAGATTTTTCATTAAATTAGAAAGGATCATTTTGTTTTCAAAGTTTTTATTTTTGTAATGAAACACTATGGCTCTGAGGAAAATAATTTTTTTTCCTAGCGTGGCACTGTGTTAATAATATGTGTTTGATTGTATCAACCCTAGAAGTTTGGGTTGTCACAAACTTTCTTTTTTTAGCTTCTCATTGGAGAAAATGTAGAGTTGATTTAATTTTGAGGTTGCCTTGTGTTTGTGGGTTTACAGCTGTATGGTAGAAGAGACCTGACTAGTCAAGAAGCGATTACAGCAGGAGTGCTAAGCTGCGCCCAGGATGGGGGCAGGGGAGCTTTCCAGAAGGGGAGAAGAGAATGGATGCCAAGCACCTGGGGAGTCAGGGCAGATGTGGGGGGGAGTGAAGGCCAAACTTACCCTGGACAAATAGGAATTAATTATCCAAGTGTGTCTTGAGTCCCAGGGACGAGCCGAGCTCATGTCCTTTCAGAAAACTACAGATACTGCAGTAGGCTGGCAGGGAAGGAGGGTGAGTTCTGGAGGACAGGTCAAGTGGGAGGTCAGCAGGGCCCCTGCCGAGGGGGGATCTGGGACATTGTCTCACACTGAGAGCAGTAGGGCAGCTCTGACCAGGTTTAACCAGGGGAATGAGGTCCCAGAGTAGTTGTGAGAGGCCCATATCTTACGGGCCAGTCACCCAGCGATCTGGTGTGCTTGCTGCTCAGTGTGCTTGGCCCTCTTGCCTTCCAGGTGTGGACACTGTCAGCGGCTACAGCCGACTTGGAATGACCTGGGAGACAAGTATAACAGCATGGAAGATGCCAAGGTCTATGTGGCTAAAGTGGACTGCACGGCCAACTCAGACGTGTGCTCCGCCCAGGGGGTGCGAGGATACCCCACGTAAGTCGGAAGGAAGGTTGCACGGTTTCCTGGTTGTTCCAAAGAAAGTCCAAGTTAAACTTTTGGCAAACTCTTTTGTAGCTCTGAGGAGATGCTAAGCTTAGGCAGTCTCTGTTGTTGGGGAAAAATTATATTTAATGCTCTGGCTTATTTATTTATTTGTTTATTTTTTGAGGCAGAATCTCACTTGGTCGTCCTTTGACCAAGGGTGCTGTGGTGTCTTAACTCACAGCAACCTCAAACTCCTGAGTTCAAGTGATCCTCTTGTCCCAGCCTCCCAAGTAGCTGGGACTATAGGCATCTGCCACAAAGCCCAGCTCTTTTTTAGAGACAGGGTCTCACTCTGGCTCAGGCTGGTCTCAAACCTGCGAGCTCAGGCAATCCACCCGCCTCAGCCTCCCAAGTGCTGGGATTATAGGTGTGAGCCACTGCGCCCGGCCCTCCCTGGCTATTTTAGATGCCCTTTCTATTTTGTTGGGAAGAAAAGCCTTTAATCAGTGTTGAATTTTCCTGTGTATAAGAGAATGTGTTTGCAAGACAAAAGTGGCGGCCCCTGTGAGATTCTGCCACATCGATGTTCACCAGTGTGTGCACAGACTTTGTGCTCAATTTGGTTTGATTTTACGGTGACTCTCCTATTAAACACACTTCCTAGAGTTATTTCCCAGGTGACAAGGGCTGTCTCTCTTGAAAAGAAGGGTAACCAACCAGAGTATAGCAGTTCTGACAAGTGACACTGCTTACTCCCTTGACTGTTAAGAGATTTTTTTTGGTTATACACAACAGAAATTGAAACTGGCATATTAAACAAAAGAGGAGATTAATTAAAAACCTATATAGGAAGTTCTAAGTCTCAGCTCCAGTGACTTGATTTTTTCACTGTGTAGCTCTGTCCCCATGGAAGGATTTGAGCCCGCCACTTACTGGCCCTGCTTGGACAACATGTCCATTCTAGGAATGGTGGTTATGGCTGGAGAGGCAGGAAGATGCATCCCCATTCAGTCCCCATGGCTAGTGTTAGAGAGGAAAATAGTTATCTGAAAAAAGGAAGATGTTATTTCTTTTTTTTTGAGACAGAGCCTCAAGCTGTCCCCCTGGGTCGAGTGCCGTGGCATTACAGCTCACAGCAACCTCCAATTCCTGGGCTCAAGCGAGTCTCCTGCCTCCGCCTCCCAAGTAGCTGGGACCACAGGCGCCCGCCACAACGCCCGGCTATTTTTTGGTTGCAGCCGTTGTTGTTTGGCGGGTCCGGGCTGGGGATTCGAACCTGCCACCTTAGGTGTCCGTGGCTGGCGCCTTAGCTGGTTGAGCTACAGGCGCCGAGCCTGGAAGATGTTATTTCTAGGGGGGTGGGGGTGTTTGTGTGTGTTGGCCACTGCAGTTTCATAAATATTTGTCAAGCGAGGAATGCAGTCAATTCTGTGTACAGGATATACAGTAGAACCTCCATAGCTGACCACCTCCCTACTTTGACCCCTCCTTAAGTTGACCTAATTTCCATAGATTGGACATGTACCACATGTACGTATCAGCGCAGTAGGCCTGCTTCTTTATATGACCACCTCTGTAAGTTGACCAGTTTGTTACTGTCCCTTGGGTGGTCCGCTTATAGAGGTGTTACTGTAATTCATTATTAATTGGGTAATATAGGGGGGCCATTGATTATGCATAAAATCAAAGCTTATCTTTAGACCTGAAAGGCAGTATGGAAAACTTGAACCTAGAAGCCTGGGGTGAATCCCAGCTCTACTATTTACTACCTCCAGCTCTGGCTGCATCATTTGACCTCTGAGTCTAAGTAGCAGGGTCGTACCCACCTACCCGATAACATTGTTACAGGAGTTACACAGAATAGCATGTGTGCAACCATCAATCTGAGCACACCCAATAAAGAGTAGGGTTTCCCCTACATTTGGAAATTTAGCATTTCCATAAAGGATCCTAGTACTCTTCTTGGTCTATGGTGGCAGCTTGCTAATCTAAGTGCCATAATTTGAGTCTACATCAAATCAGATAAGTGGGGATAAAATTTCCTACAATTTTATGTGTAATTATATACAGGCATTCACTGTCCTGTATGCTTTACAGCAATGCCTGTAAAGTATGTGTCAAGAGTGTCCCAGAGAAGCAGGTGGCAAGGGTAAGATAAGGAAGAAGAGGCTTACCTGTTAAAAGTCTGTTACTTTAAAATGCAGGAGCAGCAAAGATGGGTTGGCTGTTCTGTCTTTCTGTCCTTCAACTGCTAACCTTTTGTGGCCATGGGGTTGTATGTATTATAAACCATGCCCCAGGGAAGGTGAAACAGAAGCTATAATATGGCTGAGAAAGGCATTCATTATGGGGATTTAGAGAGGGAAATGAGGGGTTCCACCTGGACCTAGTTGTAACAACTGTCTGGCTGTAACATCAGCCATTCTGTGTGTGGTATTCACAAACTTAAAAAGATCCATGTTGAATCATTTGTCTCGATTTTTAGGTAGAAGATTTGGTCTCCCGAAGTAAGCTATTCACTGGTTTTATGTTGTTTAAAAGGATGAAACTCAGGCTATGTGTGAGGACTCCTTTAATCCTAGCACTTTGGGAGGCCAAGTCAGGAGGAGTTTGAGACCAGACTGGGCAAGGTAGTGAGACCCCATGTCTAAAAAAAATTTTTAAAAGCATGACTCAAGCATGATGGTGTGTGCTCTAGCTACTTGGGTGTCTGAGGCAGGAGGATTGCTTGAGTTCAGGAGGTCAAGGTTACGGTGAGCTAGGATTAGGCCACTGCACTCCAGCCTATGTAACAGAATGAGATCCTATCTCAATAATAATAATAATAAATAAACATGAATAATAAAACAAGGCCAGGCCCAGTGGCTGGGCCTGTAATCCCAGAACTTGGGAGGCCGAGGCGGGCAGATTGCTTGAGCTCACAGGTTCAAGACCAGCCTGAGCCAGAACGAGATCCCATCTCTAAAAAATGGCTGGGCATTGTGGCAGGCTTCTGTAGTCCCAGCTCCTTGGGAGGCTGAGGTTAGAGAATCGCTTAAGCTCAAGAGTTTGATGTTGCTGTGAGCTGTGATGCCACGGCACTCTACCCAGGGTCTTAAAAAACAAAAATACAAAAGCCAAAAATAAGCTCACACTACTGTCTGAACACAGGATGGCAGGGAACCTCTGTGACCATCATAACCCTGCCGAAGTTCCAGGAACATATTTTTTACCCATAGAATCCAGGCAGTGAAGTATATTGCATAAAATGTGGTCATACTGGAGCAATCGTAGATTTATCCACGGGCACTTTTCTTCCTCTAAAACAGTTCTCCTCACATGGAATCATGGCGAGACCTGAGTCAGATGACGACTGTAAGTGTGTGAACTGGGCTGTGCGTCAGTAGATCGGCTTTTCTGCTGTTCTTCCCCTGCGAGTTTAATTGGAGCAAAGGATTGGAGAGGGAGTCAGCGGTGGCTGACTGTGCTCAGGGAAGTGTTTTGAGGTCTTCCTGTTGAACCAGTAAAGAATTGTTACGTCTGGGAAACTATGAGCAGGGCAGGACTGAGGGAGGGAAGCCACCTATATAGTTTTACTAGGGCTGCTATACCAGAGTACCACACAGCCGAGTGGCCGACACAATAGGCAGGTATTGTCCCACAGTCCTGAAGGCTGGAAGTCTAAAAGCAAGGAGTTGGCAACCTGTAGGGAAATCCTTCCTTGCCGCCTCCTGGCTTCTGATGGTGGGCTGGCAACCTCTGGCTGGTAGGTAGTCATGCCAATCCTCTGTCTTCATGTGGCCCCCCCCTCCCTGCATGCATGACTGTGTCCAAATTTCCTCTGTTTATAAGGACAGATGCTAGTCGTGTTGGATTAGGGCCTACCCTAATGACCTCACTTTAATTGGATTACTTCTGTAAAGACCCTGTTTCTAAATAAGGTCTCACTGAGGTTGGGGGTTAGGAAATCAACAAATCTGTGTTGGAGAACTCGATTCAACTCATAACACTGTCTGTAGTAGTAGAATGTTCATCTTGCTGTTTTCCAAAGTGACAGCTAAGTGAGGATTTTTTCCCCCTGAACTCTCCTTGAAAGAGTCTCCAGGAGATATAAATGCCTCTGGGGAGATTTGGCAATAGTGGAAACGTGTGTGGCTATAGTGTGGCCCAATTTCCATCACCTCCAGTGACAGTGAGAATTGGAGCCAGATACCCCAGACCAACTGGGAGGTTTGTAACAGAAGCTCCAGTTCTATTCCTGGGCTCTGTGAGTTTATTCATTAAAGAAGAATCTCAAGACTTGGGCAGGTTCTAGGTAAAGCTAACATACCTATTTTAATTTAAATGCCTAATTTAGCCAATTTACTGGTTTTCTCATGTGGCTGTGAGACTTCATTTTAAGGCTTTCATTTTAAAGGGAGTTGGCTATTTCTTATAGACTGCATATTTGTATCCCCCATAATTCATACATTAAAATCCTAATCTCCCATGTGATGGTTTTAGGAGCTGGGGCCTTTGGGAGGGGATTGGGTCATGAGGGTGAAACCTCTTGAGTTGGGATTAAGAATCTTATAAGCTCTCCTGCCCCTTCTGCCATGGGAGGACACAAGTCAGAGGCATCATCTAGAAAGCCCTCACCAGACTCTCAGTCTCCTGGCACCTTGATCTCGGATCCAAGTCCCCAGAACTATGAGATATAAATTTCTGTGTATAAGCTACCCAGTTTATGGTATTCTGTTATAGCTTTTGAGCTAAGACACTACTCAAACCTTCAAATGTGATTTTTGCATATCTTGGCTTCTTATAGTTCTGATACTGAATATTGGGCATCTAATCACAAAATCCACATCCACATTGTAGATGTATTAGGGGTGTCTTAAATGAATGGGCTTGCCAACAAGTACACGTGCCAGTCTTTTATTTTTTTTTTTTTTTTGAGACAGAGTCTCATGCTGTCACCTGGTTAGAATGTTGTGGCTTCATAGCTCACAACAACCTCAAACTCCTGGGTTCAAGCGATCCTCTTGACTCAGCCTCTCGAGTAGCTGGGACTACAGGTGCCTGCCACAATGCTTGCCTAGTTTTTCTATTTTTGGTAGAGACAAGGTCTCATACTTGCTCAGCCTGGCCTTGAACTCCTGAGCTCAAGCAATGCTCCTACCTCAACCTCTCAGAGTGCTAGGATTTCAGGTGTGAGCCACCGCACCCGACCTCATGTGCCAGTCTTTATTGCTCACTTCTCTTCTGTCAATAGCCACATTTTCCCCTATCCTTGTCGCCTTTTATTAAGTTTTATCTGGAGTATGTTTTCCCACTACGAGTGGAGTGATCTAGGACCTAGGAGTCTTAGCTCCATCCTCTGATCACATCTTTCACTTGTCTTTAAAGGAACTGCTTCTGTATCCTCTCCTCAGATTCCTTCTGAGGCCAACATATAATACGTAGAAAAAAGAAGCATCCCTCTCTATGGGGATGTGAATGGGCTGCACCTCAACCAGCGTCAAGAATGTTCTTGTTCAAGTTAGAAACTTGAATTCTCGGAGTAACTGGATAGCCCTGCTTTGCAAGGGTCAAGTACCTGCCGAGATGGCCTGGAAGGACACATTTATTGCAAAGAAGTGCTGTATCTAAACAGCACACACACATATCCACACAACTGCTGAAGCCTGGGAAAGATATACCTGGCAGGGAAAAGCCCTAGAGTTCTCCAGACAAGCACGCATGCTTGCCCCTTGGGGTTTAAGTCACAGCATGAGGCTGGAAGTTTTCACCTCAGTTTTATTTTACTTGAATAAAATAAGAAATGTCTAAAACTTTGGGCTTAAGGGGGTTTATTATCTCCCAGGACGTTATTTTCGTTTCTTTTTCCGGTTTTATCAGACAGTGGCAGATATGTGCCTGGCTGTAGCTCCCTGACAGCTCGTTTTCTGATTGTTTCACGAAATGACTTTGCTCTCTGATAAGATAGTGCTCTGAACTCAGAGCAGTTGGAAGGGCTTGAAATTTTTGCTCTGTGTAATCCTTTGTTATTCTTTCAGCTTAAAGTTTTTCAAGCCTGGCCAAGAAGCTGTGAAGTACCAGGGTCCACGGGACTTCCAGACACTGGAAAACTGGATGCTGCAGACACTGAATGAGGAGCCCACGGTAAGCACACCCCCTCTTCCTTCCTTCATTTGGGGGTAATATGTAATTGGGCAGAGGCCAGACCAAGCGAATAATTAAGGCTGCTGTTTTCAAGCAACTCTTTACTTTTGTAGAGCTCATTGATGTAAGTAAAGATTCACTTTTAAAAAGGCCTTTTTTTTTTTTCATGGTGGAAAAATTAATATTTTTTTTATTAGATCATTACTGTGTACTTTACTGCATTTATGGGGTACAATGTGTTGATTTTATATACAATTTGGAATGTTTACATTGAACTGGTAATCGGTGGAACCTCACCCACTGTGCATATTGCAAGAGAGCATGTCACATACATTGATAGTTGAGTAGAAATGTCTGAACACAACAGTTAAATAAG
>NW_003852421.1:4921733-4934892 GCF_000181295.1 Otolemur garnettii | reverse complement strand
TGGCCCCCTGGTCTGTTCCCTGCCCTCTGCCCCTTGTTTGGCTATAGTCCGGCCTCAGCAAGATATTTCCCTGTGCAGTTCAGATGAGCACACATTACTTCTACAGTGCCGTGGGGCCCCTCTCACAGGTGATACAGTGAACAGTTCCTTGCCCAGGCCCTAGGTGGAATTTCCAGTCCAGCCCAAGCTTTGGCACTTCTCCCACCTTCTGGACCTCTGGCCTCCTCCTCCTGTAGCTTTCCAGGTCTGTCTTACCCTCTCTAGCTGTAGCCTTAGCGAGCGTCTTTCCTCCTCTTCTCACTTCTCAGAGCCCAAGGCCCTAACTGGCTTTGCTGATAACATTCTTTAATACCATTGATACTCTCAGTGTCTTCATGTACTTTCCTCTGCTAAGGGTAGTGATCAGGAGATTGTGGACACGGTAAGAATGTTCCGAAGAAAAATTTAACAATCTTCCCTCTCCCGGTTGATGTTGAGAGCCCTCACTTTGTTGTAAATCATTGTGATCCTAAATCATTAAGTGTCCCTTTGTGGGTGGTGCTTTTGGATTACTGCTGAGAGTTCAGGCCCCCAGAGGCCAAGCTGGACTCGGGTGGTCTGTGTGGCCATGTTGGAGAGGAATTGGAGAGGCGGCCTGTGTTCCCACACTCTGCCTTTCTGATGAACTGGGAGCATCTGAATCTTTGAACATAATTTCAGTTTCAACAGTTAACTGAGGCTGCTTTATCGCATAAGCTGAGCGTCCTCTGGTTTGGAGGTGGTCTGTGCTCATTGGCCATCTGCGCAGTCTTGGAGCTCTGCTGCTAACTGGTATCATTTTCCCAGGTGTTTGTGTGGCTCTTCCTCTCCGTCCCGTAGGCTCTGTAGATGTCACAGCTAATCAGAAACTGGGCTGCTGCTTTGATGCTACCATACCTCACATTTTAAAAACCCTCTGAGTGTATGGTGGAAAATGTTGGGTATGGTACAGTGTTGAACAAGAGACGTATCTAATTTTAGGTGATAGGGAAAACCACAAACCTCTCAGAGAGTCAATTTGCATCTTTGTCCTGGCAAGAAAGACGGGCAGGTGTAACTTTCATATAGATATAAATTTCATGTTATTTCCGTTGTGAAAATGTTCTCTGGGAGGGGTGGTAGATAGTAGATGAGAGGAAACCAATTTTAAAGAGGAGCTGATAGCTTGAGATAAACCTTTAAAATAATGTTTTTACCAAAAAGTCAGTTGTCTGATGGCTTGATTCAGGAAGCCAGCAGCCAGTATCAAGAGGGCAGAAAGACTGCATCTCATGGGCCAACTTCATTTTAAGGGAAGGATCAGCTGCAGGTGGAGGAAGGGAAGGACTGTGAGGCCGATCCGGGCTCCTCATAGACTCCCTGAGGGACGGATCCTGCCTCCCTGGCATGGCAGAGGGATGGCCTCCTGCAGTCCACCCACTGCCACCCTAGAACCTCAGTTACCTACTTGTCGTATTTTAAATGTTTCCCAGCACCAGGAGGTCTCAGCTAATAGCCAGAAACAATGACAGTGAGCCTTAATGTGGTAAAGGTCGAACGTGCAAACTTTATCCTGCTAAGCAACAATTCTTTTCAATTTGAGCTTAGCTTTTTAAGCAAAAACTTTTTAAAAACATCTTCATGTGTATTTATACCTAAATAACTTAATAAATACATTTTCTAATATACGGTATAAATTTAGATTGTTTTCCCTTCGTGTTATGGAAATACTAAAGAAACTGGAAGAAAAAGTCTGGCATGGGGTGGCGCCTGTGGTTCAAGGAGTAGGGTGCTGGCCCCATATGCCGGAGGTGGCGGGTTCAAACCCAGCCCCGGCCAAAAACTGCAAAAAAAAAAAAAAAAGTCTGTCATGTTTTACATCCTACCCCAATTTTTCTATTACTGTGTTTGCTTCTGTATTTTTTCTTGAACAGTTATACTTCTGTCCCTGGATATTTAGCTTATTTATAAGTTTTCTGTGATCAGTAATGCTGTAAGGAACATATATATCTTCGAATAAGACCACCCCCTTCTCCTGAGCTGTATTATTGGAAAACTGTATTCTAATTACATAGTATTTCCAGACATAAAATTGCAAGGCCGAAAAACCAAACAAAAAAAAATGCCAGGTCATCTCTATGGCTCTTGATGAATCTTGCCAGATTACTTTCTTAAGAATTGTATCAGCTGACAATCACCAGCAGGGTGAGACTGTATTCATTTCTGTGATACACTGTGTCGGTCCCATTATGGTGGGGACTGCTCTGGTGTCCAGGAAGGAGCACAGGAAGCCATAGTGTCCCCTTGGGTACTGTAAATGAGCATTTTAATACTGAAAGCCCTGACCGTCTTATGAAGGATGACACATGGTATTTGATTTCACCTTATTTAAACTCGCTGACTGTTCTCTTAGCCGTCATTCTCTCTGGCAGTCTTTCATGTGAGTATTTAGCAGTTTGAAAGTTTTGACAAGCTAGCAGCAGAGAGGAAACTAGTGCTTTACGATTACAACTCTGCAAAGCTTTGAGCTGTCAGCTCTTTGAAAGCTCTTCATAACTTAATTTGGATATTCCTTTTAATAGGAATAAGAACTTCCAAATAAAAATGGAGTAATACACCCATTTGTCTGCAGCAAAACAGTGATTCCGTTCGTTTTTCTTCACTTCTGGTTACTTTGGTTGGAAACCACTGCTGTACCAGGCCTCAAAAATTAGGAAATGTGGAGTTGTGTGGTCCTGGGGTAGCTATGCGGTGGCACTGTGCAGTGGTGTCACTCAAGTACTGGCAGGAGCATCTTTTAAACAGCCAGTTGCCCCATCCCACACTTAGTCACGAGAATAATGTTCTTTCTGGAAGCGCAGTGTGTGTTTACGCCGTGGTTTTCTCTGTTGTCTTTCATTCTCCTGGATTTGCCCTCTTGCTACCTCCTTTTCCCTTTTATCAGTCTGTCACTGGTTTTTGTACCATGTGTATGAATTAAGGATAACCAGGCCCCCCTGCTCCCCAATACTTTCTTATGCTCGGTTTTGTCCACTTTGCTACCATCTTTCTTTAGGCATTAGTTTGTCGGAGTGAGTCCATCAGGAATCGTATGTTGTATTCTGTGGGAAATATCAGGATAGATTTTGAAGAAAGGGACAGGTTAAAGTCCTTCACTTGGTCTGCTTTGTTTGATTGGGTTTCCAGGTGGAGATGGCTGTCACCCGTTGTCCTGGAGCCTTTGCTGAGGGCAAGGCTTGTGAGGGGCTTTTTGCCAAAGCATCCTGTCATGCCTTTCATAGCAGCATTGCACAAAGTTTCCAGGGGGCCAGGTGAGGGAAGCCACTGTGGAGGTTCTATATGGAAACAGGTTACCCTCTCCATAGGTTTCACTGTGTCTTCATGGACAAACTCAGTGACAGCTTTTCTATTTCTTCCCATTAGACCCCAGAGCCAGCAGCAGAACCGCCCAGAGCCCCTGAGCCCAAGCAGGGGCTGTATGAGCTCTCAGCAAGCAACTTTCAGCTGCATGTTGCACAAGGTAAGGAGAGGGCGAGTCTTAGGGGCATTTGGGTAGATGCCTGCATCGGAGAGCTCCAGACTCTCTGCACCTGCTGTGTCAGAGAGCCTCCTGACTCTCTCTGCCTCCTGGGTCAGAGAGCCCCCTGACTCTCTGCACCTGCTGGGTCAGAGAGCCCCCTGACTGTATGCCTCCTGTGTCAGAGAGCCCCCTGACTCTCTGTGCCTGCTGGGTCAGAGAACCCCCTGACTGTGTGCCTGCTGTGTCAGAGAGCCCCCTGACTGTATGCCTGCTGTGTCAGAGAGCCCCCTGACTCTCTGTGCCTGCTGTGTCAGAGAACCCCCCGACTCTCTGTGCCTGCTGGGTCAGAGGACCCCTGACTCTGCGCCTTTCCTTCTTAGATCACCACATCAGTAAAGCTAATGAAAGGCCCCTCTTTTCAGGACCACTTAGGATCATTGTTTAATGTTCTTCTTCTTAAACATTATTTCACCTTTTGTCTCCATCCTTACAGAAAAGGCCAGGATAATGCTAAGCTAAAGCCTTTGGGCATGGGAATGTGTAGCTTACAAATGGTGAATGGTCACACTTCATTTGAGACAGGCTTGTGCCACCTGCCGGGTGTGTTACTTAGACCACCTTGTTGTAGGCCGTCTTCCCACAAGCCCAGCGGCACCTCCCTGAGTCAGTCCCTGCTGCAGGGCAGCGTCATGTAGATGCCACGTCACGCTGCAACAGAAGAGTCTGTCCTCAGAAAGCCACAGCAGCCTCCTGCCCTTACTGTCTTCCAGCCATTGTCCAAGATTCCTGGAGGTCGTGTCTCCACCTTACAGCACAGGCTGGTGGCGTGGTAACCTGCCTGAACACTTGTTGTTTCAGCCTCAGACATCAGTTGCTAGTTTTTAAAAGTTTTTCCAGCTTTTTCCTTAAATGCATCATTGCAGTGGTGATGAGACAACACCAGGAGCATTGGTGTGGCAGAGTCCTGCTTGGAGGCTGAGCCATACATGGTTCAAGGCCCGCCAGTTAGTTCATGCCTGGCCCCTGCCTGACTTTGGTTTAGAATCAGCCTCATGTTAAAGTAGAACAACCAAGATAAAAAATTTTCAATGATGCTGTGAGGGTTTGATCCCCCCTGACATATGCACAACTAAGGGGTGAAATTTAGTTTTTTAGACCTTCTATTTCAAGGTAAAATGTAACACAGATAAAATGAATTTAGGGCTTAGTGAACTATTCTAAAGCAGTCACCTTGTAACCATTGTCTGGTTCCAGGAATACAACCACCAGCCTCCCGTGCCCCATCCAGGTCATGGGATCTATATATCTTTTAGGGCCCATTTAACCCAAACATTCTCCTTGCTTTCTTGCCAAGGACATAAGTGGTTTGACCTGTAGAGCTTCCCACAATCTGTATTTTGCCACTTATATCCCTATGATGTGATTTAAATGTTCCTTTGATTTCTGTTTCCTGAGAATTGGTTGTTGGGTCTGGGGACATAATTAGTTTCGGTGTCATGTTTTCTAGGACAGAGGAAGACCTTATGGCCAGTGGTGGCAGCACAGACTGTCTGAATGTCTCTCTCTGGGTGTGAGCCACTATGACAGTCAGTGCCTGAGTCCATTCCTTTTTTTTTTTTTTTTTTGGCTGGGGTCCATTTGTCCTTAGGGTTGCTGGGTGCTGATTCTCTGATTCAAGCAGCCCTTCATTTTTTAGCAAGAGAGATTTGCCATTGTCTATCACTTGTTTATGCAGTGGTATAGCTCATAAATGGAAGGCAGAATAAATGCCTGACTCGTTCTCTTTATTGCCAGTTTTCCAAGTAATGAGTTGGTTCCTGAGTGTCCATCAAGGTTGAAAAATTCATATTTGTTTTGAGTATCATTATGAACTCGTAAATAGAAACGTCCTTGGTGAAGAGTGTCTTTGCACCAGTTAAAGGGTTCATACTGAACTGAGATTTGCTGAGCATAAAGACAAAGATCTGATTCTTCAATTAAATCTCTAGTTACGTATGACATAAATTATGCCTCCCCCCCACCCTTTTCCTTGGCTCTTCACTAAAGGCGACCACTTTATCAAGTTCTTCGCTCCATGGTGTGGTCACTGCAAAGCTCTGGCTCCGACCTGGGAGCAGCTGGCTCTGGGCCTTGAACATTCCGAAACTGTCAAGATTGGCAAGGTAAGTGAGAGCCCTTATTAAACTGGAAATGGACTGCTTTGGGTTGGATTAATTAGCAGCGTAGCCCATTATTCATTCTGTTTGCAGAGTTACACACTTGATTTATTAATTCCATTTAGTGTGCCACTTGATAATTCACTTCACCTTCACAGATGGCAGCCCGGTTTTGAGTTTTGCTGGCTTTTCCACAGCCTAGAGATAAATTATGGCCTTAGCTGCTTTGTTTATTTTGAAGAGATGGCCAATTCAGAGTTGGCAGCCCTGGAGCCCATTCTGCAAAGATACAGGGTAGAGCCTTGTAGAATGTTCACTGGACGTACTTGGAGGCCGTCCACGTTTGATCTCACCCTAGAGCTCTCTGTTCAAAGACCCTCACCTCTGCGCTCACGCAGGCATTCCTGCTTCATGGGGAATTCCCATGTGCATCGCGGCCTGGGAGCTTTCCACTGCTCTCCACTTTACAGAGAGAAGCCGGACAACTTCCATGTAACGGGATTTTTCTGTAATTCCCCAGAGAAGGCTCCAGAGCAGCTCCTGAGCCATCAAGCACTTCTACTCTCACCTGTCCTGCTACAGCCCAGATAGCCCCTGTGGCTTTCCTTTTCTGTCTTGCCGCAGAGGGCTGATTGATACACAGAAGTGATCTGCAGTCTGGGAACAGTGGTTGAGAGGATCATCTACCAGAGGGCTGATTGATATACAGAAGTTATCTGCAGTCTGGGAACAGTGGTTGACAGGATCATCTACCAGGGCAGTGGGGTGGTCAAAAGTGTAAACCTGGGGTTCAGATAGACCTGGTTGGCTGACGGTGGGCAAAACTTCTCTATGCCTCAGTCTCCTGCTTTGCCAAACCAAGCTGAGTTCTACCATGTGGCAGTTGTGTAGATGAAAGTACCCAGCTTGATAGGACACTCTGTGTGGGGCAAATGGATTCCCACTGTCAGCTGTTAGAACACTTTCACAAATGTGTTCTCACTGTATGTGTTGTGACTGTGTTTATGTTGATAGAACATTCCATGGAAGTAATTATAAAATAATCCTATCTTCTGTCTTACCCTGTACCTGCTATCCTTACTTAGTGAACTTTTGGGGAGGTCATTTATTTTTAGCTTGTATCCTGAGAGGACCCTAGCAAACTCGGGTGTGAGCAGACGGTAGCCTAGGTGGCCTCCCTGAGGTCCTTCACCCCTGGACACAAGCACCTGAGTTAGACAAAACCCTTGTAAGTGCTCATCCCCACTGTAGACCTTGGGCTGAGGTGCCCTGCACTTCAGTCTAACACTTAGGCTGTCCTCTGTCTGCGGTCTAATGTGCTGAAATAATATTTTTACTCTCCTCTGCTGACACAGTGAAAAATCACAGCTTAGATCTTGGCCAGCTGATTTTAATGCTGGTAGAAAATCAAAAGGGAACAAGTGACTTAGAACTTAAGCTAGGTCTTGAACATGTTGGGCGGGCACAAATAACCTTTATAAAAGCCAAATTAAAAACTTGAGGAGCCGTGGTAGTTGATAAATTACGTTTACAGACTTAAGTACACATTATAATCTTGACATCTTTTCTGTTTTCTTCTTTATTATGTGCCAAATACTCCCGTTTAAAATTGACTCTTTGCCCCCTCTTGATTTTAAAACTCTGTGAGATTGAACGTAACCGTAAGTTTCTAAGCTGACAGCCAGTTTAAATCCCCTCCCCAAATTTCAGGCTAGGCCCCCTACCCTCGCTCCTAACTCGATCACGTTAAAATGTTGTTTCCTAAGAATTTGCATTTTTAACCAAGCTATGATAAATCTTGTCTCTAAAGTAGATCTCCTCACCGTGCTCCCTTTAGCTCTGCATTTTGGAGTAGCTTTTAAGAAAGGTCTCTTTAAATACTGCACCTTGCTTGCAGAAATGCTCTAGAGTCTGGATTATTTTTAAAAACGTCTCTTTTTTCAAGTATAGAGTGTTTAGTAATCCCTTTCACAAGAAGACTGATGGAGAGACTGACCGAGAAGTCCACCCTCCTTTATTTGTAGGTGGATTGTACACAGCACTATGAACTCTGCTCGGGAAACCAGGTCCGCGGCTACCCCACTCTTCTCTGGTTCCGAGATGGGAAGAAGGTGAGTCTTCTTTCTTAGTATCGAGATGGAATTTTTCATCTCGTAACCTTGGTGGGCTGGGCTGCTGAGTGGTTTAGTGGGTACGGTGAATTGCTGGTATCGATTATTTGGGCCCTAGTTTAGAGGAATGTGTGTAGTGGAACAGATAGGTTTCTCTTCATTGATCAGATATCTGTAGTGAAAAAACTATCACTTGTTACACTACTTTGAAGTGTTCTGGTGGCTCACTGTGCTCTGATCATGAACACCAGCCTGCTAGGCCTTTGAGTGGGGTTAACATCAGCTGGTAGTGAGGTTCTGCCTCTGGCCCTCCCTCTGCCCTGGCTGACGGTCAGCTGCTCAGAATTCCCCTGTCAGCATGACGGCCCACTGGCAGGCCTTCACTCAAGACTTTTATGACATGTAGCCCCAGAGAGGGGGGAGGGACCTGTAAAGTTCTCTCTAAAGCCAAGACTTTCGGCTGTGATCGCTATTTTCCTGTAGAAGTGTAAACACACAGGTGCTATCCAGCACACACACCCCCAGCTAAGACAGCTGGGCAAGCGGGGTTCTGGGAGGGCTAAAGTGATTGGGAGCACCTACATGTACTCACGTTTCTGTATGGCCTGTGTCTCGGACAGGTTGACCAGTATAAAGGAAAGCGGGATTTGGAGTCACTGAGAGAGTACGTGGATTCGCAGCTGCAGAGAACAGAGACGGGGGGCCCAGAGACGGTGGCTCCCTCAGAGGCCCCAGTGCCAGCTGCTGAGCCAGAGGCCGACAAGGTGGGTGCCTGTGGCAGTTGAGATGGCCAGAAACAGCCCACGGAGGGCCTTCACCACTGAGGACAGGGGGACAGCTTGGAGACAGCACAGAGTCATTCTGATAGTTGGCTGCCATTGCCTTTTCAAGACAAAATGTCTCTTCATCTATTTTTACATGCTCTGAGGGGTAAACAGAAAAGCTTCCCCTTTAAATACCTGAAATCGATGCCTATCCTGAAATAGTATTTGGTATCAAAGATCTCTAGAGAATTCTTCCTTTTCGGTTTAGTTATTTTGGAGGCGGACTGTACTTGGTGCTGTTGGCTGCTGCCCCTGGGTCCCTGTTTCTGTTCATTTCTATAACGTGTTCTAGTCATTTCACTTTAGCCTGTGTCAGAGGCCTCAGAAGATTGGGAGCAGAGAGGACAACAGCAGGGGGACAGAGGGACCCGTCACAGGAGACATTTGACTTGTTTAGACATCGGTGACTCACTGAGGGGTATCTTTATTTATTCAGATAGTGTAAGGTTTTAGGTTCATCATTCTGCATTTATCAAACCCTTGCTATGTAGCCAATACTGAACTAGGCCACCAGGCAACAAGAATAAATAAGACCTATTTCTTGCCTGTTAAACCAGCTGGGTCTGTGGGGCAGACAGTGAGAACCATGGTGACCCCGTGGTGTCACAGGGGCTATGACAAAAGTGTATGCAGGGTTGGTCAAAGTTGCTCTGGAGAGGTGGGAGCAGGTGGGCAAGAAGCATCCCCAAAGAGCTGACAGATAAATCGGTGTTTGCTGGACAGATAAAGTGGGCAGGGCTGCCAGCAGAGGGACCCAGGGGAGGTGGTGGGAAGATCAGGAGTGTGGTGCAGGGTCCCTGAGGGCTGGAGAGGTGGACCCTGGAGCATACAGGACATGGGCGGCCAGCCACGGGTTATGAACTTCACCCGTGTTCATAGGGAACACCTGGAGGGTTCCAAGAGGATGGCAGTGGTAGAGCAGTGGCATGTGTGAAGGGAGTGGAAACTGTCATGTTGGGCCATAACAAGACACCAGCCCCAGCTAAGGCTGTGACCGTGGGGTGGCGAGAAGGAAAAGGCATGTGTGAGGAGTCCAGGCTCTGCTGGGGGCAGTTCTGAGGATGGGACACAAGGGGAGGTCCTGAGGGGCGTCTTGGATTTCTGGCATGTCTGGTAGAGGGTGGTGCTGAGCACAGGGGCAGGACCAGAGCAGGAGGAAGGCGATGAGCTTGGTTTTCAGGGTGCTGATTTTCAGGTCTGGGGGGTACTTCGGTGGAGAGTCCAGTGGACCCTTACATATGTGAGTGGGGAGCGTGGCCAGAGGGACGAACTCTGTGAGAGGGTTTGTGTCATCTCCTTCAGAAGTCGGCACCATGGGGACAGCTCAAGGACAATTAGAATGAATTTACCTAGGAAATCAGTGCCTGGCTTTCCTGGCTAATAACCATATGCTTATGAACAGATTTCCAAAGCAGAATACTCACATTGCCCTTTCACTGCCCACAGCTGTGCCTCAGAGCATGCTGAGTTTTTACCTGGGATGCTGGGGACACAGAGGGGCGGATGTGCCCATGTTCCCTGCAACTTTGAATCCTCATCATTTAATCAGAGACTAGACCTTGCTGGGGCCGTCACTCCCCAAGGCCCAGCTGTTTAGAATTAGAGAAAACAGCGGCACCACCGCCCCCTCCTCCTTGCCCTGCTGCGCAGTCCTTAGTCGGACTCTGGTACGTGGGGACAGCCTGGGTGTTAGTTGAAGCTTTGGTTTCAGAAGTAAACAGATGATTTTGTAGTTGTTATGACCACATAGGTTAGAGGAGCCTGTGTGTCATGGCGGTTGTAAAGGTCATTCCCAAATTGAACATAATTATATACTATGGATGTTTTCGTCACAGAACTGCTTCTATTTATAATGCCGCTTTCCACCAGTAAGTGGGTCTTTCAGTGAGTGGAGCATTGTGTTTCTGGACATGAAGAAAGTTGGTAGTGTTCCACAGTGGCCCCGCTCGGCTGTGATTTGCCCCAGAGTCGCTGACGTGCTCGGTGCCGGACTTGAATGGAGCAGCCCTCATACCTCAACCACAGGATAAATCATCCCTGTTGCTGCCCTCAGAGAATGGCAGATCCATTTCTAGAGAAACACATAGACAGGATTTTGTGAAGAACCATCCAAGGCTGCCCCGTAGTCTCTTTCTCTTAAATTCTACACCCGGCGCTTCTCTCAATATTTTTCATACTGTCTTTGAACATAACAAATGGAAGGAACTCTGTTATGTGTAAAACACATATCATTGCCTGTACTTGTGTAACTAGGTTTCTTCTGTTACATAGAGAGGATCACTTGTCACAGATGTGTGTGGTAGAACAGTATGGCCTGAGCAGAGCAGAGCAACTTAGGACCAGATAGGCAGATGGGGTGGTGGGCGCCTTGGAAGGTCCAAGCTAGGGAGGCGCAGATGCAAACCTGGGCTCCCAGTGTGTCTGGCGTAAGCCACAGAGTCCTAGAGGATGGTGGCTGCACCTGAAACCGCAGGGTAGAGCAGCGGCCTGGAAGTTGCTTCTGGAGTTTTTAGTTGGCCTCATCTCCCAGGGGACACCTGCTGGGTGTCTCGGCCCCTTTTCTCAGCATCTCAGCCACAGTCAGGGACCTGTGCTGACCTCTCTGCCTTTCAGAGGCTGCTGCTAGACTGCTCTTGTGTGTAGCTTGTGAAATGCATGTCACGTAGGCATGGTGGTGGCACCTGTAGTCCCAGCTACTCAAGAGGCTGAAGCAGGAGGATCATTTGAACTCAGGAGTTCAAGGTTTTCACGAACTGTGGTCAGGCTACTGCACTCTAGCCTGGGCGACAGAGCGAGACCTTGTCGCTTAAAAAAATGACTGATTCATATCCTTGTAATCCTGAAGCTTGGCCCTACTCAGCTTTAAGGGATGTATTTGAACTGTGGCTTTTCCTTCCCTTGAAGGGTACTGTGTTGGCGCTCACTGAAAATAACTTCGATGACACTGTTGCAGAAGGAATAACCTTTGTCAAATTTTATGCTCCGTGGTAAGTGGCTGTTCAATTAGAAATTACTTTGTCTTAGTGTGCTAAGTTGTGTCATGTTTTCTAGCTCATTTGCCAACCCTCTAGACTCAGTGGTGGGCGCATACTACATTTACACACAGGTGACTCTGTAGGATATAAGAAAGTGTTATCATGCTGCTGTGTTCAGACATGTTAAAGTTCAGTCACCTCCACAATTCTGTATAGAGAATGAGGCTCATTTATTTTAAAGTTCAGTAAACATAAAAATGGAGGCCTTATGGTAAGTTTTGTGGTATCTGTGTAATTTTCTAAATAGATTGCTTTTTTGTGTAAATAAACAATGTACATTATGGTGTAACTTTTCTCCTCAATTTCTTTGAAATGACGTTCTAGAAAAATCCAGAAGAGTTCACCTTTCCATTAGAGCCATTCAGTATGTCACCACATTACTGAACCTTTTATACCCCATGGCCTCTTGGAGCCCAGAGCATAAGTGGATTGTAGATAGTTTGAGACCATAGCAACCTGATGGCGTGGGGAGAGGACAGGTTCCCAGACTTACCCTGAACTACTGTAACCTTGGGTGTCTGTGAACCTGTTTCCTCGAACGTACAATGTAACACTGTCTTCACAGATGAAACGATCCATTTGGAAAGGCAGAGTTCTTTAAGAAAATGTTAGATTCTTTCTCTAAATGTGACAGACATGTGGCTTTTGTTCTTCAGTTAAACTCCAAGTGTTTTGAGCAACTGTTAACAGTGGAGGTAAAAAGTGAATGAGCACGAGGCTCCCGGACTGTGAGGGGTTTAGTCTACAAAAGAGAAACCTTAGGAAATAAGGGCTTCTTAAAAGACTTAAAGTGATCAAATGTGAAGAAGGAGGATCCCCTTTCACTGAAGAGAAACCGTCCATCCAACAGGAGAGGAGCAGAAAAGAGAATAAAGTCCTACTAGACGGGAGGATTTGAACCAAACTTAGTCATGGCCTCATTGTTTAATTGCTGAAGCATCAGGGAAGCTTGAAGTTATTTTGAAATTCTGAGGCCATAAGCAATCAAATCTAAAATGTTTTTGGCACTCAGGGTTACTTTAGAAGCTGTGTGGAGTCTGTTCTGTTTCCCATCCATTCCTGTTCATGGTACATTCATCAGTCAGCTCAATGCACCGTATTGTAGAAATGGTCTCAAAAATCTAAACTTGTTTTCAGATTGGTTTGCTTCCATCAGGTTACCCAGAAGCAAGGGATTGATTTGGGAATTCCTTGTTTGGGAAGGGAGGAAGAGTTAATGGGCACCCAATGGGGAATTTGATGTTTTATTACTTTCTAGGCAATTGTTAACTGTCTCATACAGGGGAAATGGGCTTGTCCTGGTAGCAAAGTGTAGGTGAATGATCTCAATCCAACACTCCGTTGTTGTTCTGTTCCTAGGTGTGGCCACTGCAAGAATCTGGCCCCTACCTGGGAGGAGCTCTCTAGGAAGGAATTCCCTGGTTTGGCGGCGGTCAAGATCGCTGAAGTAGACTGCACGGCTGAGCGGAATATTTGCAGCAAGTACTCGGTGGGTGCACTTGGTTGAGAATAATTA
>NW_003852421.1:4915139-4921698 GCF_000181295.1 Otolemur garnettii | reverse complement strand
CATGATTTGGTTTTGTGGAGTCAACCAAGATAACACACTCTGCCCTCATCCTCTCACCCAAGTGTTTTCTGTGACCTTGTGAGTTACTTTATTTTGAGAAGCAGAAGGAAAGGCATTCTTTTATTATCAGGCGTTTCTAGGCCTTGTTATCTGAGTATACTGAGACTTTGAGCATCAAGACCATGGAGCTGCCTGTGTGGCCACTCTCATTGACCAACCCCTGGCTTGTCACATTTGTCATCAACACTTATGAGCTTCATTATTCAGACCTAAGCCAGCATTCTAAAATACAGTGGCTGAATAAAAGAAATCAGCATATATAAACTTATATCTGCAAGGGCCATGCTGGCAGGCCAGCCTTGTGCTTGGATTAATTGTTGTCTTCATTCTAAGCTGTGAGCTCAATCTAATGGCCTAGGTTTATAACTTTATATTTCTGTGTGTCTGTGTTATATTCTTAAAACATGTTTGGAGCCTCTGTAGTTTATGACCTCATTAGATTGAGAATAGACACAGACATAGTTCACTTATCACGAATAGATACCACATACCACTCATTTTTTGGCCTTGACATTCCATAAAAGAGAAAAGAGGTGAGTTGCAGCCAAAGATTATATATCGTTGGAGGTCTTATTCTCATAGCAGGTCTCCAGACCAGCAGGATATGACCAGGGAGCTTGTCAGAAATGCAGACTCCCAGGCCTGCATTTTCACCAGGTCCCTCGGCCATCCTTTACATCAGTCATTTGATGCCATTTTGAATTAAAAAGTAAATATGCAGTCCCCACAGCTTTGCTTTCTGGATGAGCCAGTCCTTTTTTCATGATCTGTACACCTTTAAAAATTAGCCACAGAATTTTCCAGGCACAACTCTAGTAGTTATCTGGGTATACTTAAGAAGTAATTTGTTCGTGATGCTAACCACTAATTTTTAAACTTTTTTTTTTTTTTTAAGGTACGAGGCTATCCCACATTATTGCTTTTCCGAGGAGGGAAGAAAGTCAGTGAGCACAGTGGAGGTAGAGACCTTGAATCGTTACACCGCTTTGTCTTGGGCCAGGCCAAAGATGAGCTATAGAAACCCAGGTGGAAGTGGCCTCTCCGGCCTGGCCTCCTGCACCCAGCGTGTAGGGGTTAAATCACACGGACATCGCTGAATTTCAGATGGTGGTTGTTTAGAAAGCTGAATGTACTCAACTTGTGGTATCTTTGTGTGTGTGTTAAGCCAGCACACCCTACGGATTCCTTACTAAGTTTCTCTAAGTAAATGTGTAACTCATGGTCACTATGTAAACTAAACATTTTCAGTGGCGATGCGTCCCCTTGAACCTTCTCTAGATGAATTTTAAATGGTTTCCTTTGAGATGAAAATAGAGTTGAGAAAAATCAAATTGCTGGACTATTTTTGGCTCCTGAATGATTTGGGGGGAAAGCATCATTCAAAATAACAGGTTTTTTTTTAACTGCCCACAAGTTCTGGAAAGGTGGCTTTGGGACAGTATTGACATTCCTCTAATGTGAAGGTCACAACTGACTTAATAATGTGGTTGATCCGTAGCTTGGAACAGATTTAAAATGAAAAGCCCCATCTGGAAGATACTTTGACATCCACTACTGGATTTTTTGTTTCTGTTAAGTCTTCTCTCATCGGGAGAGGTTAGCCATAATGAAAGCAGCGGTACTTTTGACATGTGCCTGAGTAAGATAATGCTGATGCCATAATTGTATGTGTGTGTTAATACTTGTCAAATCAGTTGTTACCGTTCAAGGGATACTTTTGTTTGTTTTTCACGGGGTGAAAGATTTTGTTAGTTCATCGTGTCAACACGAAGCCTGAGTCCGTGTGAACTTTAAGCTTTCATGTCTTCCATGGAAAGTGTAGGCATGGCAAGTCCCACAAGGCTCCTGCCTACTCCATTAACTCATAGATAGATTCTGCTTGTATTTGCCACCTGAGGTGACAGGACCAGACGGGCTTCCCCAGGCCTGGCTATCCAGACACCAGGGAGACCCTGCAGCCCCGATCCTAAGTAGTCCTAGAGGCTGTACTTCGTCCGCCTTCAAGGAGGTCGACCTTCTAATGTACGAAGAGTGGGATGCATTTGATGTCAAGACCAAAGACAGATGTCAGCAGGACTGCTCTGGCTCTGGTGTGCATGGCTGTGTCAGCCATCGAGGCAGCGTCCTCTAACTCCTGCCACCCTCGTGATTAAACACCTTTACCATGACCCTTGGGAATAAGCAAGGGTAGGGCTGTATCTGTCCCACGGAGTTATTTCCCGTAATCATTCTGTGTCCAGTGCCCTTCACCTGCTTTCCCATGCCAGGGGGATGTTGACACCGGGCCCATAGTAACTAGTGGTAGGAACCTTAGAAACAAGACCACTTAGACCAACTGAGGCAGAAGATAACAGAGCAGCATCTCGACCAACCTCTGCCTTAAAGGAAATCTTTATTAATCTCGTGTGATTCACAGATGTTCTTTAACACAAAAAACCCCAACTTCTAGAGAAGCACAGTCATCATGAGTGTCGCTTCAGCTTTGCATCTTGAGTCTTGTATTCAGAGAAACTCAAAGTGGTACAATTTGTTTACACTATGATACTTTCTAAATAAACTCTTTTTTTAAAAGTCTGGTCTTTCCTTCAATGTTACATTAAAACAGATATAAAATAGACAATAAATTATAGTTTATATTTACAAAAAAAAAAGCTGTAAGTGCAAACAGTTATAGATTATAAATGTATTATTTAATCAGTTTAGTATGAAATTGGTTTTCCCAGTACATGATTGTGAAAAAGACATTTAAAAAACATTCTTACATTTTATCTGAGTCTTAACTTTCTACGACAGAAAATTGTGATTTTGTTTCATCAACAGGATGGTCATCTCCCCAAACCAAATCTGAAAGACTGGGCACCCCCTTGTCTTATTTCCCTGTTGGTTCAAACCCTGTGACGTGGTACGTTGTAGAGCAAAAAGGCAAAGAACCGTTTTACTGAAGCAGACGAGATAGTAGAGCCATCGTTTCTGAAGTGAATGTGTTTGCCAAAGAGCCACTCCAGGACAGAGGACGGTGCAGAATTCCTTCCCATGGGGTTAAAAGGAGGGTGATTACAAATGCCTCTCATCCCGTGCAGCCCCGCCTCAAAGTACGACAAGTCTACTTTTGGTATAGCAAAGAATATAGACAATGGGAAGACTGAGGTGTGGAAATGATATGGTTCATTTCAACTGAAATCAGCACATTTATTTTCACACCAACATAATACTCCAGCACAAGTAGCAATAATTGAGACAAAAGGCACCTCCATAGAGGCCTGGCTACAGCCCTAGGCTGTCGAGCCCTTGTGAAATTGACCTTCCTGGGAAAAAAGTCTAAATACAGGCATCCTCCCACCAGTTTTGGAAACCTGTATAGCCTACCTTTGATAGACAGTGCCAGCGGATACTTTAGCCAGGAATACTTTTACCCCTTTGAGATTTTCCCTGTTTACTTACTAACACCCCCCAAATAACTTGCTGTATAATTAAAACTAATTTTGATGGGGGGGTTGTTTGGGGGGAGGGGAGGGCCTTCAAGGTTATGTTTTTGCAGTTACCGGACCTTACACTATAGACATTCAAAGTCAGGTTCCTATAGACCAGCAACTACTCAGGTTTACAAAGTGAGCAAATTATTAACAAGGTCCTTTAAAATCTCCCTTAGGCAGTAAGGCACCGGCATGAGATGGTTTCAAAGTCTTATCATCCCACTTAACTGTTTCTGTGTGTTTTTAAGGCAGATGTGATGTAGGAATCCAAGGTAGAACAGGTGTCCCCTGCCGCTGGTTTCGAGTCAGTGGCATCCACAAGCTCTTACAACCATATTCCTGTATTTTTTCAAGATGACGTTGGAGTTATCATCAAAGTAAAGAACTGAGATGGCATTTAGTTTGGTTGGTGCACAGCATGGTTTGGGGACATACTCAGGATTCATAAGGTGAACCTGTTCCAAAACAGGAGAGAAAAGGTACCGTTAGAAAAGACTTGGACTCAGCTTGAGCCTACGTATCAAATGGAAAGTCCCAGAGCTCACCACTGTGTATCAAATGAAAAGTCTCAGAGCTCACCAAGGTCTGCACGATGGCATGGTTGGTTGCATTCATGTGTGCATTGAGCGGGAAGGAGCATTCTCCATCACAGTAATTGGCAGCGTAGCCCTTGGGTGCGATGATCCAGTCCTTAATTTAAAGCAAAAGGAAGGAACAAAAGATTAATACACACGTCTCCCACCATCTGTGTTCTCAGTAATGGTGTGAGAAGGCATTATTCACTTTGGACAGGCAAGGAGACAGTACAGAGAAACTAAGGAAAATGTCCAAGTTCACATTCAAGTGGCAAAAATGGTAGGTGACCCTGCTGGATCTTATTGCACAGCCCTTGCTCCTCTCACAGGCCCATGTGGTCTCAGCGGCTATTTGCCCATTAGGCCTGGGAATGTGCTACTGGCTGGCTCTATGCATTCGGACCCAAAGGAGTCTGTCCCAGAGTTTGTGGTGCTCCTGCCGAATGAATGCTGCGTGAATATGGAAACCATCTTCTGTCACTCGTCACCTAAATTTGCTGCTTTTCTTAGAACCTAGTGGTAACTCTCAGGTATGGGGCAAAACAACTGTGTTCTCCTGGATAACTTGGGTGACCCAATTTATAGCCATTGGAAAAGTCAACCTTAGTTATTTTTTCTAGCCCTTTTCAAAACACAATTAAAATTTGTTTAAATGCCCAAATGAATATGTCCTACAGTCTCTGAAAGTATGAGAAAATATGGCTACTGATGTCTAGAGATCATGGAGCTTAGTAACCCTGGAAAGGGGTCAGTGGGCACCTGGTGCACAGCAGGAGGCTGGGCCTTCCCCTGCCTCACCCTCGGAGCCTCGGTGCATCCACAAAAGAGTCATCTCAGCCCTAAAGCTCTATGTTTTGGTGGCAGCTGCTGCTGTTAAGATGAGAAAAGCTGCTGATGAAGGATCTTTGTTCCCCTTGTCCAGAGGACTCACCTGCCACCCCAGGTCTTGGAAGCTTACATAAAGCTCATGCTTCCGGCAGGCTGTTTTCAGCTCACTGCTGTTGTAATCTGTTGGAGGAGAGCAAAAGATGTACTCATTAGCTCATTCATTTCTCTCCTTTTTTTTGAGATGGAGACTATGTCACCCTTGGTATAGTGCTGTGGCATCACAGCTCACAGCAATCTCAACCTCTTGGGCTTAAGAGATTCTCTTGCCTCAGCCTCCCAAGTAGCTGGGACTACAGGTGCCCACCACAACACCTGGCTATTTTTGTGTTGCAGTTGGGGTATAGCTGGCGCAGGCTAGGTTTGAACCCACCAGCTTTGGTGCATGTGGCCAGCGCCCTAACCACTGTGCTACGGGTGCCAAGCCAGTTCATTCATTTCTTCATCTGAACACTTATAGGGAGGGTTTGCCACATGCCAGGCACCATGAGAACCTCGTAAATGAGATTTTGGTCACCGAGCAGCTCCATCAGGTACCTGATGATTTGTCCATTCTGGGGTCTACTGGGCATGTGTGAGCTCAAATGGAGACCTTTGAGCAGCAGAGGGTCCTGGGGTGAGACCTGCAAGGCCTATAGAGGACGGCTCAGGACACCTCTTAGGGCCATGAGTTGGAAGTCATCACATTTGCACAATCAGATGATGGTACCAGCAGGACTTGATATATTTCAAACAGGGACCTTCTTGAAGTTCCACAGGAGCTTTCAAGGTAGCTGCTAGGCCAGGAGAATATTCTGAAAATAATGGACTGTGAGCAGGGCCCACGCAGGATGCCTGGGAATGGCGGAGGAGAGTTGGATGCAGGAGTCACAAGACTCCAGAGACTGTAGGTAAGAGCAGGCTCTACATGAGGCTGTATAGGAAGATATCTAAATTAATTGAAAAGATAAAAGAACTAGAAACCCCAAAACAAGAATATTTAAGGGGAAGAGAAGAAAGAACAGGTAGTTGTGGAAAAGAACACTGGTTGTTTAACAAATTAAACAGATTATTTAAACATCATGTTAGACATAAATGTAGATATAACTGAAAAAAGAATTAAAGAATTGAACAATATATTTGAAGAAACCTCTTCAAATATAGCAGAGTCAAATGGCCAGAAAATAGGATTATCTCTCAGTAAAGAGACATGGAAGATAGAATGAAAAGTCCAACGTATTTCTAAATAGGAATTTCTGATGACAGCAATAGGGGGAAGTAATGTATTTGATGAGTAATGGCTGGGGATTTTCCAGAACTGAAGAAAGGCAAATACCTTTAAACTGCAAAGGCACCAGTAGTCCTGAATAGACCAAATAAATTCCTATCCAGGCACATTTGGTGAAACTGTAGTGTTTCAAACACACAGAGAAATTCTTAAAAAGCATCCTAGAGATAAAAAGAAAATTACCTACAAAGGAACGAAAAGTAGATGGATGGTAAACTTGTTAATGACAAAAATACACATTGGAAAATTAAATACAATAGAACCTCTATAACAGCAATTCTTTTTTTTTTTTTTTTTTT
>NW_003852421.1:4903791-4914957 GCF_000181295.1 Otolemur garnettii | reverse complement strand
TCCGGGCTGGGGATTCGAACCCACCACCTTAGGTGTACATGGCTGGTGCCTCAGTCAGTTGAGCTATAGGCGCCAAGCCTATAACAGCAATTCTTAACCTGTGGGTTACGACCCACAGGAACTGTATTAAAGGGTTGTGGCATTAGGAAGGTTGAGAAGCAGTGCTCTATAAGTTGACCACCCAAAGGACTATAACAAACTAGTCAATTGCTTCTCAGCCTTTTGGCTAAGAGCAAGTGTATAACACATTAGTCAACATATGGACGTGGTCAACACAAGGAACTAGGCCTACTGTACTGATGTGTACACATGGTGCATGTCTGGTCTTTGAAAATTAGGTCAACTTAAGGAGGTGGTCAGCTATGAAGGTTCTACTGTAATATCATAAAATTGATGCTATCAACCTAAAATTCCATACCCAGCCATTGTGGATATTTATTGTTTCGGCTACCTAGCTCTCAGGAATGCTTCTCACTCAAGGGGATTCCTAGATAGGTGGGAATCAGCCCCAATTCCCATGACAGATTGTTCCCCTCTTCCCCACCAGCAGCTGCAGTAGAGGCTCATGACTGCATCAAAGCCAATCATACTCCCCACCCCACCCTATATAACTTGAGTAAACAACTAAGAGGGGAAATAAAGAACAGGCGGCAGCCTGGGTCCCGGGTGATAACCCCAGGCATGGTATCCAAAGCACATTGTCACCATGACCAGATCTGAACTGGGCCTTGAGTCCCTGAGGTTGGGTCTCTGCCTTTTTGTTGACTGGATGAATTCACTGCTATCCTTAAATGATTGTTCTTTTTACGTTAATTAGAGTCTTCTACTGTACGCAATAAAGAGCCCTGTGATGGTTAATTTGGTGTGTCACCCCCACTGGAATAACAGTCTATGAGGGTGTTTCTAGAGGAAATTAGCATTTGAATAAGTAGACTGAGCAAAGAAGATCCACCCTCACCAATGGGGGTGGATATCATCCAATCTGTTGAGGGCCTGAATAGAACAAAAAGGCAGAGGAAGAATGAATTCTTTCTTTCATTAGCTGAGTCATCCATCTTGTGCTCTGGGACATCAGAGCTCCTGGTTCTCAGACCTTTGGCCTCAGATTGGGACTTAAGCCATCAGCTCTCCTGATTCTTAAGCCTTCTGACCCAGCCTAAATCACACCACCAACTTTCTTGAGTCTCCAACTTGCAGATGGGAGATTGTGGAACTTCTTGGCTTCCATAATTGCAGGAACCAATTCCAATGATAAATGTCCTCATGTCTGTATATATAGGTATGTATATGTCTGTATATATAGGTATATATATGTACATATGTGTGTACGTGTGTGTATATATTCTCCTATTGTTCTATTTCTCTTGAAAACTTTAATACAAGCCCTGAGTAGCCAAATTATCACTCAATAGTTAGGGGGTAGGAGATATGGCACTGCCAGGCCGTCCCCGCACTCTTTCTTCCCCCGCTAGCTGGGTTCACGTGGCTCCACTTTCTGAAAATGCCAAGGTCCTGGTTCCTTACACTCTAAAAGGTATCTCTCTCAGGTTCAATGATAAATTACATACTTCCCCTGATTATGGCCTTACTATAGACTTAGAACCTCATTCTGCTGTGTTCTTTCAAGGTAGACTTACTTGAAAATACCTCCTCTGTGCTGAGGATCGAAATCTCCCTGAAGTCAAGCTTGACATCCTTTGTTATATAAAAGCAGAGATTCATACAAAGAACTTTCCTCTCCAGCTCAGGCAGACATGGAAAAGATGTGTGTGTGTGTGTGTGTGTGTGTGTGTGTGTATGGTCTTGTCCCCTCTAATTCCTGGCTCCAAGCTGCAAAACCCCTTGGAATTTGCTGAGTAATAGGAATAGGAGTGTCCTTGTAAAACTAATGAGGCTCCTAGCTCATGGTGGGTCCCTAGATAGCTTCAGGATAGGGGCTGGTCCCCAGACAAGCCAAGCACAAGATTAAAGGGTTGGAACTTTGGGTTAGTCTGACCTCTGGGAAAAAGAGACAGACTGGAGGAGACTGATACGGCCAATGGTTTGATCAATCAAGCCCCACTAAAAACTCTGGACAGTGAGGCTCAGTGAAGCTTTCAGGGTGGTGACTGTATTGACATTCTGAGAGGATGCCACACCTGAAGTAGGTGTGGAAGCTGTGAGTCCCAACCCCCACTCCCCTGACTGCCCTAAGAAGCTCTTCATTTAGCTGGCCCTGAGTCATATCCTTTAAAATAAAACTCTGATCATAAGTACAGCACTTTCCTGAGTTCTGAGAGTTGTTCTAGCAAATTGTCAAACATGAAGTGGGGGGTGGGTGAATTTAAAACACCCCAATTTATAGGAAAGTCAGACAGAAATGTGGGTGACCTGGGGACCTCACTTGTTCCTGGTGTTTGAAATGAGGGCACTCTCTCTGGGGACCTTGCTCTCCCAGTGGCCCCTGTCAGAATTGAATCACAGGACACCCAGTCAATGCTGAAGAACTATCCTCAGAGCACAGGCAGGGACAACCTCTCTCTGTTTGTGTTTTCAGTTTCTTTTTCTGCTGGTCAGAACCAAGATGACACGGTCAAAGGGGTCCACTTCTAACTCCAGTTCTAGTTTTCTGTGAACCTGCTGTTGAGTCTCAGGGCTCAACAAAGAGAACTTTCTCTGTAAGAACAGCTATTTCTTTTAGAGCTAGACACTGACATTTTTGTTGTTAAGCAAGGATCAGGGCCAGAGAGAGGAAAGGGAAGAATTCAACTCCCCTGTTTTTCTTCCTACAGATACTCTCAGGCCACATTTAAGTTTCCTCATAATTCCATGTTAAGTGCTGGCAAAGAATGTACAAATATTTGTGAGGGTTGATGTGCCTAGGAATACTTGTGCCTGCTGCTCAGGGGATCGGTATCTGAAGGTTCTGCATGAAGCTACACTGACTTTTTTTTTTTTTAACAGATCAAGTGATTGCAGAAAAACATTCCCCTCACCCCTACCGTACTTGATATTTGTTTAGATGAATGGTCGAAAGATGGCCAGTAAAAGCATATGCAGTTTAAAATTTCACATGGACATACCCACTTCAGTGGGATGAAGAAAGGTAATGCAGCTTTGTCTAAATGCTGCACTCTGGACCAGAGGCTCGCACACAGGTGATGCTATTACCACTTCCAGACACAGAGCTCAGGGAGCCCTCGGCAGCCCCAGGGTACAGCTGCCAGTCCAAGGCAGGGTAGAGGAAGAAGGTAAAGAGCTGCAGAGAAGCAAAAACCCCTTAAGAGCCCAAAGAGGCAGGGCGTGGTGGTTCACACCTACAATCCCAGCACTTTGGGAGGCCAAGGCAGGTGATTGCCTGAGCTCAGGAGTTCAAGACCAGCTTAAGCAAGAGTGAGACCCCATCTCTAAAAAGAAAAAGAAAATACCCAGGTGTTGTGGTAGGCACCTGTAGTTCCAGCTACTCAAGAGGCTGAGGCAGGAAGTTTAAGGTTGCTGTGAGCTATGATGTTGTGGTATTCTACTGAGGGCAACAAAGAGAGACTTTGTCTCAAAAAAAAAAAAAAAAAACCCATAAAGCCCAGAGAAATAGACCCCAAACTGAGGAAGGCCCCATTCCCAGGAGAACAGTCCTCAGTGTCTGATTTGTGGGCTGCTTGCACCCAAATTACAAAGGTTATCAAGAGTTTCCCTGAAGTGCATAGTTCTGAGCCCAGCTCCAGACCCACGGGTCAGAGTTACTAACGATGGTTTCCATGCTGTCCAGGTGACCTGCAGACACCAGAACTGGAGCTGCTACCCCACAGTGATGCTATTACCACATCTAGACACAGAGCCCAGGGAACCCAGGGTACCCTCCAGGTATAGCTGCAATGAAGAGTTAGTCTTGGAGTTGAAGAATCTTAGATAAGAGATAAAAATTCAAAAGAAGACTTTCTTTAAGGGATTTGGCATTTTCGAAGTTGAGCACAGAAAGTGAAATCCGGCCCTCTGATCAATTCTTTGGCACAGAGTAGTGGGCAGGGCAAGTGCCCAGCAACCCAGCCAACACTCTGGCCCACCTTGTCCAGGGCTGCTTGGACAAGCAGGGCCCAGCCACAAATGGTAAACCTTGGAAAGAGATAAAAGGGAACTTTCCAGTCTGTTTCACTCCTAGATAACCACTGTCCTGAGGTGGTAAATGAGGGTCCAGCATGCTAAAAGTTTAAATGATTCCAACCTTTGAATTGCCATGCCTGTCCTTTACATCTGTGAATTACAGTTTGATTTCATTGATGAGGCCTCCTAATGAGCCTCTACTTCTTAACAAAGACATCGGGAAGCCAAGCGATAGTCCCTAAAATTTTAATTTCAGATCAAAATGACGAAGTAAAATCCTCAACTTTTTGGAAGAACTACAAACTGCCAATTCACAGTTCTGAGCTGTGTCTATTTTTTCTGAGCTTTGGATGTCCATGGTGGGTTGACCACTCAGCTTTGGCACCCCCAACCCATGGACACCAACGATGAAGGAGAGGACTCTGTCAGAATAAGACCCCCAAGTCTGTGCACTGAAGTTCCTTGAAATCTATAGCAAAAGGCTGCACAGTCATCATAATGTCCTCACACAGGTGTTTTGCAAGAAATGAAAATTTCTGGTTTCCTTTCTTATGCTGGAGGTATACTGAATGGTCCCAGTTATGAAGCCTGAGGAATAGAAGCTAAGAGCTATTAACAAGAAGTCACCAGTGTAGCTAAATGGACATTACAGCCACATTATTTTTTCTGGGGTCCTTAAATGCACATGTCTGCATAGGTGGGGAAGGGATGGAAGGAGAGTGTACCATTAGAAACAGGGAGCATCGGCGCCCTGACGGTCTCATTCCAAAGGATGTACAAGGTCTGAAGAGGTTGCTGGATTCACAGACACTGGGCAGAGCTGGATAGTGAAAACATCAACACCAAGAATGAAAGAGACTACTCCAATTTTACATGAATTGTTAAAAGCGGCAGGTAGCAAGGTGTGGTGCTTCACCTGTCATCTTAATACTCTGGGAAGTGGAGGTGGGAGGATTACTTCAAGTCAGGAGTTTGAGACGAACCTGAGCAAGAGTGAGACCCATCTCTACCAAAAATAGAAAACATTAACTGGGTGTGGTGGTGTGCGCTTATAGTCCCAGCTACTTGGGAGGCGGAGGCAGGAGTATCTCTTGAGCCCAGGAGTCTGAGATTGCAATGGGCTATGACAGCAACATGGCGCTATCCAGGGCAACAGAGTGAAACCTTGTCTCAAAAACAAAAAAGCGGCAGATAATGTTTCTAAACTTTGGTCATCTGCCAAGACAAAGACCAACTCTAAGCCACAGCACTGGGAGCCAGCTAGTTAACATGGCAGAAAACCTCAGATTCACTGGCTGACTTGAAATTGCATGAGCTATGCCCTCCCCAAAGATGTCTTGGACAAATTCTAGAAAATTAGCCAGATCAGAATTTAGAATTACCAAATGGAATCATCCTCCAAGGACACGTGGAATCCTATAATGGATTGGCCAAGTGGTGTCGCTCTCCCCCAGAAGACAAAGCAATAAACCCTGAGAGAGAGAGAGAGAGAGAGAGAGCACTACCATAAAAGCAGGGCAAACGGCAGCCGGCCGAAAGGGAGCACCAAGCTGCAACTAGAGAACCCAAGAGCAGTGCCACAAGAGCAGGGGGCTGGTGAAAAACGAAGGCTGAGAAAGACATGCCGGGTTCATTAGAATTCCCGACGGGCTGCCCAGGACAGTGTGCACCAGGACTAGTAAAACGTGTAAAAACCATAAACGATGCCGTGCAGAGGCCATCCACGCCCCTGGAGAAGGATAACACGGCCAAAACGCAGCCTGCATTCAAAGCCGACAGCTGCAGAGAAGCGAGGCCACTGCAAACCCTCCAGAGAGACTTCGGTCCAAACCCACTGTCTGATGCACGTGTTTGGAAGTCCAGCTTGAAAGCCAAGTACAAATGTTAGAGTAGATTTTGGTGGGTGGTGGGAGCTCTTGGCCTTTCCTCTGTCGTGGACTAGTCCTGCCGTCTGAAGCACAGTACAGCTCAGTTCCAAAACTAGCCACTTATTTCCCTGCCATGTGTCACCCTGATGACAGGCAATTTGATGAATGATGTTAACTTCTTTGCCCGGATGCCAGATGATCCTGGGGGGCTGCTGCTGGTGGTGGTGGTTTTGGTGGAGAACTGTCCGTTCCTTGGGAGCACATGCTGTGGAAGAAGGGGGCAGCAGAGGCAAAGCAATCTCTTCCTTCATCCTCCCAGAAGATTTACAAGCAGGAGCCTGCCGCAGTCAGGCCAGAGAGCATGGATTTCTGTCTCTGCAATATCTACCTAGCTGATCACCCGGCAACACCTGGCCCCACGAGAGAGAAAAACCAGACAGCCCATTTCTCCAGGTAGCAGGTCTTCTTTCTGGAAATCTCTTCCTCTGCATGTCGTCTTCCACTAACAGAAGAATAAATAAGGAAAAAGCAGCCATGTATAGAAAGCTGCACCTCAGTGGGCCAGACAGGAGCGCTTTCTCAGATTGCTTGAGGGGATCTTTGAAGAGAGAGAAGGAGGGAGAATCCTTCCTGGTAAGGCTTTCTTGGAGGCTTTTAAATAGGCGAGGATGGAGGGGGTTTGCTATGAAATCTTTTGCCTTCACACTGTTGGGAGGAGTAAAGCACTTTTGGAAGTGCAGCACTGAGAGGGGGGAGGACAGCAGAGACCAACCCTGAGACCGTCACAAATCGTTGTAAATTAGATCAACTTGAATATCCATATTTAATTTAAAATCACCAAATCAGGGGAAAGACAAGTTGAAAGGGACTTAGAAAATAATAACTGGGTGACATTGCTGAAACCCCAATCAGGCACACCATGTTTTCTCAATTTAAAAACATTAGTGTGTGTATTGGGAGGGCCAGGGGGTGGGGTGGGGGGGAAGAAGGGGAATGCTGAATAAATCAAGTGAAATTTTAATTTTAAAAAGCAATCAATGTTTCAAGAGATGCCTCCACGTCTGAGGTCCCAGTACCGAACTGACCACAGTTCGTTAATAAATTGCAGCCTGCCATTGGCAGACCTTCGTGCCCCGAAGGAAAACACTGAGATGATTAACTCCGTTTAGCAGGCTGCCTCTGAAATGAAGAAAGGAAAGCAAGCATTTTTTCTTCTTCTTCTTTTTCAAAAACCCCAACCCTGACTGTTTCTAGTGGTAAACACAGGAACACCCATGCTGTGCAATGCTTCCAAGAAACACCAGGATGACAAGAAACAAAATGTCACATCACACTGGGTGGTGGACCCTCAAGTTCCACATCCAAGTTACTGGTAAAAGAGACAGCTTATTAAGTTAGACTCTAAAATGGAGCCTCTTCTTCCTGGAGAAAAACTGAGGTGACAGGATAATCACCTGGAAGAATTCATGCGTCTTCCAGAAGTATTTCACTTCCTTTCCAGGGACCCTAATGTATGCCCTGAGAACCTGTTCCCTACAACTGGAAGTAACTGATCTTTGAATGCTTTTGAGAGCCAGATTTTCATGCCTTTCATCTACTCCCAGAAAACCTACAGGGTATTTATTACCCTCACCTTACAGAAGAGTAAACTGAAGATGAAACAGATTCAGTTTGTCCAGAGTTGCAGGGTAGCAATGAGGGAAGCAAGTTCTCTGCTGCAAACCCCACCACTGCAAAGCCCGACTTCACGCTTGATTCCCAGGCTACTCAACAGCCCAAAGAACCTCAGGTCTCACAAGCACTGGCTTTAGAGTCAGAAACGTCTGAGTCTGAATGCAATGCTTACTAGCTACAGGACTGGCTGTCAGAAGGGAGCACCTGCTCCCCTTCCTCTGTGTTTCCATGAGTGGACTTCCCATCACCTCCAAAACAGGCCTGGCCACGGAGGGATCATGTCTGAAGGACCGTCAAAATGACACTCAGGTGGTGGAGGCTAGTTCCTCTTCCTTGACCTTTGAACTTGCCTGTTCTGGGCAGAATGGGACTGACCTCCTTCTCTAGCTCCAAGGGCAGGCACACAGCTCAGGCCTGGCCATCCAGAGCACTCCCCACCAACCAGAATCATGTTCTGGCTTTCAGCTGAAGAAGGGCTCTCTGTCTGAGGCTGAGGATCCAAGAGCAAGAAACTCCTGGAACTACTGGTTGCCTTCCTGGCCACCCTATAGAGACAGTCTTTCTGAGAATGTCACCAACAAAGGAAAACAGAAAAAAGAAGTGAGATCCCTGGTATGGCCTAAGCCCACGGACTATCCATGCCTAAAGCCAGAAGCCCTGACCTTCTCAGCTAAGTGACCTAGTGAAACCCATCCTAGAGGGCTGTTAGAGTCGATATCTCATCTCTTTCAGCAAAGACCACTGACAAATACAAGTCCACATTACACAAACCCACCAGGCATAACAAAGCTAGGAAAAAAAAAAATCTTGGTGGTCACAGAGTTTTGAAGGGAATGAGAACAAGTTGGAGAAACCGAAGGCAACAGAAAGACGCTCATCTGATAAACAGGCAGTCACGATGCCTGCAGCCTGCACAATCAGTCGTTGGGTGACAAGTTTTCCATGCTGAGGGCCCTGGAACCCTCCTAGATGATCGGACACCATGATGAGAACTCCACCGCCCATACAACACCGAGAGACGGGCCTTTGCATTTGTGGTGCAGAAGTTGCTCAGCATCTGAGATCACAAGCACGATGTTTATTGTCATTAACCCCAACAGGCCTTGGAGAAACAGGCTTCCCCCAAACCTACCTGAAGCACTAGAGACCCGGGACACGTCCTGGGACTGGGTGGAGCGGTTGCGGCTCTGTTGTCGGCGCCGGCCGGAGGCTGACCTGGTGGAGCGCACGTGGACCTCGCTCACTTTGAAGAAAGCCACCATGAAGGGCTGCTTATCGTAAGGGCCGTCTCTGCCCACCAGGCCTGCAGCTCGGGGGTGGATATGGACTCCTTTAATGCAAACCAAAGCATGCCTGTCTTATTACTTGGAACTTCATTCCTGCAGCTGCAGTTAAGGGATGGTTCCTAGTCTCCCCAGTGCCAGCAGTAAAGAACGAGTGTGAGGAAGCAGATCCTACCTGCTCAAACTGCACACCTGTGTACCACAGAACGAAAACATTCTTCACAGGTACACGAACCCCTTCACAGTATGGAGTGAGCCCCTAGGCTGTCCGTCTCTGCTGGTTTTACTCACCTGTAGTCACTTTTATTTCTGATCAGATTTCTTCTCCACCAGTGAGCTGACCCACTGGGCAGAGTGCACAGCCTGAGGGCCCATGGGGGACACAATAGGCAGTGGGGACCTTGAGCTGCTGAGCTTCGATGCCACAGGTGGAGACAGCACTGGAATATCCCTTGGGGAAACCTGGTCCCCAGTCAGGCTGTCAGTCCTACCTCTCTCTTTCTCTGAACATCACCTCTGCTGCCTCTGCCTAGGACAGCTGTCCTTTCATTGTCCCTCTCAGCACCCTGACCACCTTCCAGAAGGGACATGACCCAAGCCTGTCTGCACATCCTGTCTAGAAGTCCTCAGGAAAAGATTTGGGTTCTCAATAGCAGACATAAAGGAAGAGCCAGCAGGGTCCTCCTGGAGCTGAGGACTTGATTAGAAACCATGGTCCTATCACAGCTGCTGTAAAGGAAATGAACAAAAAAATGACCCCCTGCCAGACTTTGGTAGTGCGTGCATGAACACTTACCATCCCGCGTCACCACACTCAGCTGAAGCCCCATGTTATGCTGTGGGGTCACGACCCACAGATTGCTAGTGGCCGTGATGTCAAATTCCAGCCAGCCTTCTTCTGAGGCCCACACTACACGGGTGTCCAACAAAAATAGGTCAGAGTCTCTGAAAGAAAGAAAAAACAGCATGGTGAATGGTGTGCTGCCCCGAAGAGCCTCCCGCTCTGTCCTGTCCTGGAGCCAGGATGAAAAATGCCCAAGTCAGATCATGTCCACCTGAAAGACCATGCACAGTGACCTACTACACAGCTCTGACAGGTGCAAAACCCTGAGACCTGGGTGTGACAGATTAGTAGAGACAGGAATAAGTCATCAGGCACTTCCTAGAAATGGACACAGGAGCACCCCTCACCTTCACCCAAAGACTTGCCTCACTGCCCCTCCCAACTCCTTTTTGGAATTAGGATAAATTGCAAGTGCTATTTTGTGGTTTATTTTAATACTTATTTTATTATTGTATTATTCTATTTACTTGTAATACTATTTATTAGCAAAAAAATAGCTTACTTTATGGCCAGCCAACTCTAAAAGGAGAGAAGTGGGAGGCAGTGAGAAGCAGGATTAAGGAAATGCCAAATCAGGATTTGTGTGTATATTTACAAAATTGGGCTTTGCCCTTTTATTTTTTTTTTGTAAATTAGAACCTCAAAATTTATGTTCCTGTGAAACAAAGAGAAACAAGAAATCACATCACATTTCTGAGTGACCATTCTTTTCTTTTAACTGAGGCTATTAAATGGTTACACTGGATGTCCTTTTGCATATGGACTGTGTGTCTGGGGCTGTATGTTGAGCGACTCTAAAGTTCCTCCAAGCACAGCTGTGAGCTATGGGTGGGGTTCTTTGAGGCAAAGTCATAGAATCCATTCCTTCCACTGGGCTCCATGGGGAATATTTTAATATTTTTCAGTTTGCAACTAATGTAACCCCAGGGGCAGTGGGAAGGTGGTGTGAGGGTTTCTTTCAGTTCACCCACATTTCACAGTCGTCATTGTCAGGGGACCGTTACCTTCATGGGTTTCAGCAACAATGAATCTGAGGTTACATCCCAGGGCCACAAATGTGAAATGATCTGGGAATTCCAAGATAGGGAGGGGAATATTTTGGCCATAAAAATATTAAAAATCTCTTGATATGGAAATATTTTGCAGTAATATCTACAGTGGTAGGGAAATGACTAGAGTTAAAAGTACTAAACTAGGGTGGGTGCGGTGGCTCACATCTGTAACCTAACACTCTGGGAGGCTGCGGTGGGAGGATCGCTTCAGCTCAGGAGCTCAAGACCAGCCTAAACAAGAGTGAGATCCCGTTTCTACACTGGATGTGGTGCCATGTACATGTAGTCCCAGCTACTTGGGAAGCTGAGGCAGGAGGATCATTAGAGAATAGGAATTTGAGGTTTCAGTGAGCTATGATGATGCCACT
>NW_003852421.1:4902362-4903620 GCF_000181295.1 Otolemur garnettii | reverse complement strand
TTTAGGAGTTAGAGACCAACATGAGCAAGACTGAGATCCTATCTCTACTAAAAATAGAAAAAACTAGCTGGGTGTTGTACCCAGCTGCTTGAGACAAGAGAATTGCTTAAACCCAGAAGTTTGAGGTTGCTGTGAGCTATGATGATGCCACAGCACTCTACCCAGGGCAACAGAGTGAAACTCTGTCTCAAAAAAAAAGTACTAAACTTAAGAGAAGCATCCCAATAATGGTAGCATACACTTAAGTAAATTACAAAGCACTTTTGTGTACTTCACTATGTACTTACAATAATCCTAAAAGCTAGGTAGAGTATCATTATCTCCATTTTAGAGCTGAGGAAACTGAGATTCAGACTTGAGCGTATAGTCACATGGCCAAGATCTCAAGCTAGGACATTTGCACTAGATTATTTATGACAGCTCAATTTACAATTGCTGAGATGTGGAAACAACCTGAATGCCCACCAACCATGGATTGCATTAACATATGGTGGTATATGTGTACTAGGGAATACTATTCAGCCATAAAAAGGAGACTTTACATCTTTTGTAGTAACCTGGATAGAGTTGGAACCCATTTTTCCAGTAAAGTATCACAAGAAAGGAGGAGCAAGTGTCTAATGTACTCAATGCTAATATGAAGCCAGTAGACGATCTAATACATGCCCATGTAAGAGAAAAACTCAATTCAACTCAAGGTGGGGGGAGGGGAAAGAAGAGAGGGGGATGGGGAGGGGAGAGGGGAATAGGAGAGGGGAGAGGGGATAGGAGAGGGGAGAGGGGAATGGGGAGGGGAGAGGGGGATAGGAGAGGGGATTGGTGCGCTCCCACTTAATGGGTAACGTAAAGGTATATGGCATGCTTCCTGGGTGCAGGACACAACTACAATAAGGACACTACCTAACAAATGCAAACATTGTAACTTAATTGTTTGTACCCTCACATTAATTTGAAATAAATAAATAAGCAAGAAAGAAAAGAAAAAAGAGATCTCAAGCTAGTAAATGAAAAAACCAGGACTCCCTTTTGGATACAAAGAGTTTTCCATGCAACATGTTGCCTTTTGAGATTGTTTCCAAAGACAACCCCTGACATGAATGAATGAATAAAACGAATAAAACTCATCTCTATTCCACCAAATATTTATGAGGCCAGTGAAACACTGAGTTAAAGTTTTTAGCCTTCGCGGAGGAGCAGACACTGTCCTGCTTACATGGCTGCTGAGAAGGGAGCTCCAGTGTCATCTTTTCCCAGGATC
>NW_003852421.1:4843563-4900770 GCF_000181295.1 Otolemur garnettii | reverse complement strand
AAAAAGAAGAAGAAGAAGAAAAAGAAAGAAAGAAAAGAAAAGCAGAGAAAAGGAGAAAGGAGAAAGAGGAGAGGTGCATGAGTTGAAGAGGAAGAACATGAATCAGGAGCTAAACTTGGGGCAGAAGAGGAAGAACACAGGTAAGAAGGAATAACATTCACAATGTGGAAGCAACTAAATCTCCAGGGCTAGTGGGGATAGTCTATATCCCAACTTGGGACTGAGCCATGGTGTGGGCCCCAGGAATTCATGTTGTTTCTATGAGTTCAGCGCTCCCTGCTCAAGAGATCTGGGAGATCAACAAGTGAGGTCTAACAGCTGAGCCTTGAAAGATCAAAACTTTCCGTGGTCCAGTGGCAGTGAGGCAGTCTTGATTGTAGATGGTTAGGTCTAGGATGCTCGGGGCCTTTTCCTCAATGAGGTAAAGTATGGACTTAAAATAACCGGGCTGAATGGGGCACTGCACCAAGAGCCTGTATTCCTCAGGACTGACGGAAGAGTACAGTCCTGCGGAGACAGGGAACTGACACTGACAACTTGGGGCACAGCATTGCTGCAGCACTACCTGAGTCAGGAAGTCTCAGAACAAAGTTTCTAATTGCCGTGATCAAAACAAGAGCAAGGTAGGCCAAGTTCCAGCTGGTTAGAACCGAGATGGTAGAGAGACCCCATCCCTTGCATCAACATTTCTCCCCTTGTTTGTCCTGTTGCTTAAATAGAAAGGCAACAAGAAGTAGGGGCTGGTCCTTCTCTGCAAGGGGCCAGTTCTCTTCAGCAGGGAGGGCCAGTCTCTACTCTGCCTGTGAGGTAGACTTTTTGCTTTCTGTAGTTTCTGAATAAATCTCACTTTCACACCTTTCTGTTGGCTCCCTCCTGAATTCTTTCTCACATGACACCAAGGACCCACTTGGATGTCAAGTGACTCCTTCCTGCATCACCATTATGATGTCTTTTTCTGGGGCTCTGAGGAAATGGAGCTCCAGAAAAAGCCTGAAGATTACACAGGTGTTAAGAGGGGCAAACAGAATTTGGCCAGAGTCCAGGCCCTTGGCTATCATGTGTATGAAAACAGGCAGAGTACAGGCTGAAAATCCTGAGCCAGGGCTCAGAATAAGGTAAAGAATCCAATCCACTGTATGTAAATGCAAATGTCCCTTGGATGTAGAAAACACAGTAACACACACAGGGTCAGGCTGGGGTGACTGATTTGCGCTGTGCAGTCCAAGCGGTTGATGGTGATCGCAGGTGGTGGCATCATGGTGGAACGCTGACCTTGCCCCTCTGACCTTGCCCTCCTCCTCCCAAGGAGAATGCTCTGTGTGTCTAGACTTCTTAGTCTCCTGACACTGTAAAAGTGTAGCCTCAAATAAGATGCAACTGATTTTGCTACGTAATAAATAAAGAACTCTTTAATTACCTTCTAAATCTCACTTTGGCAGAGGCAAGATGAGATGTTTACATCTAAATTATGTGTCACTGCCAGATAAAGAATCCTAGAGTCTGGCTGCAAGTGCCACCACCAAGGGATTATTTGGACTTTCTTAATGAGATGACACACTCTCCAGTTAGCAAACCATGCAAGAAAATCTTGAAAGCAGAGAAGACACAATTTATAATTTTGAGTGCATTTATTCACTCTTGTTCTCAACTAACTCATAAACTCCCCCTTTGCATGATGAATGTGCTTCTCATCTTCAAGACTATAGCAGTGTTATTCCAACCACAAAGCATGATTTTTCTTGTGCTGTGATCATCCTAGCCAAATGAAGTTCTTAACAAATGAAGAAGCCTCACAAGAGACTTCTAGAAAATTTCAAAATTTACTCTAGCATTAGCATTGATGGATTAGCCATTCACGAAGACTTGAAGAATTGGTGTTTGTGGGCAAGATTATTCCTGTGTGGTCTCTCCTGTCACACAGCCTCTAAGGCACCCGCCCAGGTGTGCAAGTTGGTAATGTGACGTTGGACCAAGAGGTAGAAAGACACATGGGCAAAGCACACTGGGTCTCTCTCTCTCCTTTGTTCTGGAAGAGGCAGGAGGTACCTGAGCTCTTGGTGCCTGGGTTTGACCCTTTCTGACAAACTGCGCACTTGTTAAGTTCACACTGCCCTACTCAAAGTACAACCCTGTTTACTACTGACCATTTATTAGAAAAAGACTCTTGATAAAGTGGAATTTATAAAGAACTTTTTTTTGAGACAGAGTCTCACTTTGTCACCCTTTATAGAGTGCCATAGCGTCATAACTCACAGCAACCTCAACTCCTGGGTTCAGGCGTTTCTCTTGCCTCAGCCTCCCAAGTAGCTAGGACTACAGGTGCCCACTCTGACATTCAGCTAGTTTTGTTTTCTATTTTTAGTAGAAATGGGGTCTCACTTTTGGTCAGGCTGGTCTCAAACTCCTGAGCTTAGGCAATCCACCCACCTTGGCCTCCCAGTGTGCTAGGATTACAGGCGTGAGCCACTGCAACCTGCCTAAAGTGAAATTTATACTTTCATAATAAGCAGGTTTACGAAATACCTAACCAGGTGACTCTGTGGTCTTGTTTCTTTATTTCTTCCTAACACATTGTTTTGCCATTTTGTGTCTGCATTTGATGATAGATTAAGATACAAAGTAACTCTCATACAGTAATGAACTGACTTTGTGTGGTTAGAAAACTTTGATATACAAATAGAATAAAGATAAAACAATCAATTTGGAAAATGAGATAGTCAAGCCCTTGCTTTGTACTTTTCTCTAGTGTAAGGTATAATACAGATTATGCTTAAATTTTTACTGCTAGAAAGACAGAAAAGGAACATATCAAAAGGAAAGATAGGAAAGTAGATTTGAAAGTAGAGCACTACAGACGAGGATAAATTGCTGCGTAAATACATACATGTGACTTTGGATAATAGGAAGAATGGACGTTATTATATAATTGTGTAAGCTCTCACTGACTTTGTGCTCCTTGGTATTAACATTACCCAATTTTTACCCCAATGGCTCGAATGGTATAAAGAGGTGTTTTAAATATCAAAGGCACCTTGATTCTGTATGGCTGTTTCATCTTTAACAAACCCATGTAAATCACTGTGCTGTTAGAGTAGTAACATAGCCAACCTAATATGGTGTTTACTACCTGACTGTTCTAAGTGTTCCTCACCAAACCCTAAGAGGTAAACACTAAAAGTGCTGTTAATGTGTGATTTTTAAAAAAGATGTTTTACAAAATAATCTTAACCACTAGCACGGCCGCCTTCCATAAAGTTGGACAACCTGGTATAGAGATGCATGTAACCAAAGTAATCAGTGTCTTGAAATGAGTGATAAGTGTATAAAGCATAGGTGCCAGAAATAGAAGTCTAATGGATAACCAGTTCCCAGAGAATGGCCTCTCCTGTCCACCACATCCAGACACTTCCGCATCATAAATTTTTTTTTGTATTTTTTTGAGTGTTTACAATGCTTCATGGTAACTTTAATTCCTCTCTGTAACATTCTCTTCTACACTGTGCTTCACAAAGAACAGAACATAGATAGGCTGAGGAACAAGGTTTGGTAGCTCTTTGAATCATTTGATTTCAATTTCAGGCAGATCCTTCTTGATATAAAGATATGCACTTGACTTGGAAGATGAAACCACCAGTGACACAGCTGGAGCTGTAGGTCAGTTGTATTACCCTCTTTTCAGGGGCAAGGGAACAATTACTAAAAAGTTCACTGTGCCTGAGGCCTATGTCTGAGGTCCACATGAAGGGATCCAGTTTATCAAGTCAGCAGTAAGATTTCAGAAGTCCCTCAGGGTCACACCTCTGAAAGCCAGATACAGAAAGAGAACAAGGTGTGGCTGGGCACAGAGATAAAGGCTTTGATTTTCCTCTCTACAAACTATAATAGTGTTCTCCCATCCTGGCTTTCTCAAATTTGCCCTTCTCTTCAAAAAAGAAACCCATCTCAGCTATCTGAAAAGGTTGAACTAGTCTCTTCATTTCAGCAGGCAGCACTGAGAGCCCAACAGAATTCGTGGAGCAGTCAGTCCATAAGAAATGCTTTTCTAAAGAAACTACTCTCTTCTATCCTGAAACTGGATCAACTACTGGGTCCATATCTCGTTTCCAGAACTATATCATTAATCAAAAATATCAACGTTTATTGGGAGATTTATTGAAAAGATTTCTAAAGGAGAATAATAAAATGATAATACTTTAGGGACTTAGCCTTCTGGCTATGATGAATCAAACTAACACTCCCACTAAGAACAACTGAAGAAAATGGATTAAAAACAAAACAAACTTGTTTTATGTCATTATGGAGCAACCAAGCCAGGCAACCCTTGATGGGTCTAGGACACAGACAAGATAGAAATGCATTGAGGTGGCTTCTATATTGGCTGTAGCCTTTTCATTTCAGAGCATTTGTTAATTCCTAGCATGAGGCCTAGACACCAAGCAGAAAGAAGCAGGAGCCTAGAGCTTTGAACAATATCACTGGCTAGGGATAAAGCTGGAGATCAAGGAATCTAGTAATTGAAAGGTTAAGGTCTCAGGAACAAAGAGGCCTAGATAGAAATTAACTCATAAGAGTGATTTCGTAGAAGTTGGGGGGGGGGGTCCTCTTCTTTGTAGTCTCTCTCCCCTAGAACCTTATCTCTTCAAGTCTTGGTTGCCTTAAACTCTGATGTTTCCATTTGAGTTATTTGCAAAATATTAAGTTGTGTTTGCATGGGACGAGAAAGTGAGAAAACAAGCAGAAAGAAACTGTTCAGAGGCTTAAAAGCAAAGCAGAGTTTTTGGCAATCTTGTAATGCTGGGGAGTGAAAAAATTAGAGTTTGGCAACCACTAAGGATGAGGGGCTCTGTTAAGCATCCTAGACTTTTAGTTGGAACTTCTGAAGAACTAAACTCTAGGATAAAAGGAAAAATAGAAGGACACGAGCCTTAAGAAATCCTGAAACTCAGCATTAGTAGGAGTGAAAGAAAAATGTGATCTGCCCATGTTTTGTCTGCCTTCCTGAAGAACTGTAAATCTAGTCTGGAAGAGGGTAATAGTATCTAGAATTTTTTCTTAAATAATTTCTAGAAGTTCATAAATAAAAAAATAGCAGGCATGCTAGGAAATAAAATCAAATGAGGAAAAATCAAGGGAATAAATAGGCAATGGAAATAGACCCTTAAGTGATCCAGATAGATGAATTATCAGATATGGTCTATAAACCCAGTCTTATATAAAAAGGACTATAAATCAAAAATTGAACTTGTTCTAGGCATATGAGGTTAGTTGAACATTTGAAAATCCCCAAATTCATAAAAAAGTTTTGCTAAAATTCCACACCAATTCCTAATTTTAAAAACTCTGAGAAAACTAGAAATAGAGGAGAATTTCCTGAATACAATAAAGAGTATCTCTAAAATCATTTACATTGAAGCAATCATCACCCTTAATGGTGAAATACTAAATCTTTACTCATGAGATTAGAAATATCACAGAAATCTGAATGGATTTCAGTATTCTACTGGATAATATCAGAAACAAGAAAACAAGAGAAAGAGAACAAAAAATAGAATTAAAAAGGAAGAAATAAAACTGATATTAATAGATAATATAATTATATTCATGGAAATTCCAGAAGATTGTACAGAAAAACTATTAGAATTAAATTGAAAATTTGCAAGTTTGCTGGATACAAATATACAAAAAGCAATTGTATTTGTATATGCAAGCAAAACTAGACATTGAAATTTTTTTAAACTAATAAAGCATAGAAATCTTCAATATCTAAACCTAACCTGATAAAAATGTTTAAGACACACAAGAATGTATGTATTACTAAGAGTTATTAAAGAAAGCCTAAGTAAATACCCCATTCTTAAACTGAAACACTCAATATTGATCTTCCCACATTGATCTCTAGATTCAAGGTAATTTCAATTAGAAGACTGGCGAGTTTTGTTTTGTTAATATGTAAGTTGATTTTAAAATTTATGTGGAAATATAGAGGGCAGTGAGTAGTCAAAAACATCTCAAGAACACGAGATATCAAGCCTTATTATAAATTAAAAGGAATTAAGGTCCTACAGTATTGGTGCAAGAAGAGAAAATGAACCAATAAAACAGAACAGAGATTCCAGAAGTCGACTTAAACATACAGGGTCTGACAATGAAGTTCCCAAACTCATCCTGGAGAAAGGGCTACTGCTCACTGCAGAACATCACTGTGGTCACTTTCAAAATACTTCCCTCAGAAAGCTAAGCACTGATGCCAGTGCCTAGTTCATCCTTCAAAACAATTTTGGAGCCCTTTTTCTGGAATAGCTATCAAAGCTATTGTCATCGTATAAGGACAATTAAGTACACGAACTCGCCCTAGAAAAAGTGCTACATACCTCATTGCTGAATATCACTATAGTCACCAGATGGCCAAGGGCAGCACTTCAAAGGTGACCTTAGTGATATTTAACAATGAGGTCATGTTGTGCTTTTTCTAGGATAAGTTTAAGGTGACCAGATTAACATTGGTAAAGTGGGACACCATTGGGGGGGCGCTATTGGCTGAGCTGTTTATGGTTAGGGACCCTCTTGGGGGGGGGAGCTACTTGTTTGTTCCAGACAGTTTGGCTCCTTCTGAGCTAACTGTCCTTGCCTAGAAGCGAGGGAGGGAGCCAGTATCCTTCCTATACTGATTCCACCTGGGTGACCTTGCCCAGGAGGCGAGTAGGGAGTTTACATTAGCCTTTTCATTTCCAAATGAAGTTACATTAACCTCTTCGTTCCCAAATGGAGTTACATTAACCTTTGCAACAGCGGAAAACCGTCTATTCCCTTCCCATTCTCCCACCCTTCACTAGCTTGTGCATTCTTTCCAAAAATTGGGACTTTTTAAAAACACTGCGGGACGTGGGACAAATTGTTAAAAATCGGGACTGTCCTGCCAAAAGCGGGATGTCTGGTCACCTTAGATTAAGTTCCAAACTTAATTGTCCAACCTTGTGTTTGGCTACCTAGTTCATGATAAAGTTACCACTGGAACCTAGGATTTTCAATACATGCTGCTGGGTCCGTCAGGGTTTTCTGTTCTTACACAGCCAGGCTATGTCATCTACTTCAGTGGCTCACTTAATGTCTCAAATATCTGCTACTGCAGTTGTAGCTCATTCTGTGGGCTCAACATTTCTGCCACCCACTGCCTCTTGGGCACCCACCGTGGCCCAAACATGTCCAAACCTGAGCTCATCTTCATTCCCCTTGGCAAACTTATTTCTAGTCCCTTTCTCTGACATGATTCAGAGTGAAATATCAAACTAAAAATTCTGAAAAATGTGTTCTTTACCCTTCCACAGTTATTTTCTCTTTTGGGATAAGTATATTCTATCAGTAAGAGAGGTCAGAATTTGTGAATTCGGTTAAAAATTAAAGTAAGAATTCAATCTGGGATTGTTCCTGGGGACCTTGGTTGCAGGCTTCTGGACTGGCCAAAGGAAATCTTTCTCAGTTTTAGGGTAGAGGGAGAAATGAAGAAGAAAAACACATAAATGTATTTATTACCACCAAACTGTATACTTAAAAATGGCAAAGATGATAAATTTATATGTACATTTTACCTCAATAGACTAATACAGGCAGTTCCAGCTTATGAACAAAATAGGTTCTATAGGTTTGTTCTGAAATTGAATTTGTCTGTAAGTTGGAACAGGTACCTGTAATAGCCGCATTTTATAAGTGTAAGTCGTACATCAGTTAGATGTTTATAACTTGGGGACTTACTATACCAGCCCCCATTTGCAAGTGTGAGTTGTATATAAGTTGGATGTTTATAACTCAGGAACTGCATTAAAAAAATAAAAACCAACTCTAAAGTAGCACTGCCCTATTTCCTTGATTCTGAAAAGCAGCTCTTCCCACCCTAAGAATTCTGAACATGGGATGAAACATGTGAATGAAACTTTAAAAACAAACTGTTAAAAACTTTGCCTGTTTCCAAATAAAGGGATCCGTTGTGTTATTGTTTCTATTAGGGGGAAATGAATTTTCTGTTGGATAATTAATTCTTGTTTCAAATGTCTTCCAAAAGGATGTACCAGGATAGAACATGGAGAAGAAAAGTTACCACATGCGCAGAAGACAGACCATTGCTCCCCAGCAATGCTATTGCCAAAAAGAATAGAGTGAAACGTGGAACTTCAAAACCAGCAGAGCCAGCAGTGGCCAATTCATAAACCAAACACGAGCGTGATTTAGATACTGAACATCTCTCTCTGTTAAAATTTCTGGTTGGCTTTCAAGAGATGAGCTTTGACTTTCTAGGTATATAAAATTCATTTAGAAACAGTAAAAGTATACCTTCAACCAAGTAAGAAATGCAGATGGCCTCAAAATTTCACTATTAATCTAGAAATAAAGATTGTGAGTACATGTCATGAAAAGCAGCATGGTACCATCAACTACTATTCATGACTGTGAAAGAGCAGTCTAAGTTCCAAATGTGAAGACAGCTCCGTGGGTACATCAGACAGAAGAGAAGAGCAAAGAAGTAAGTCAACAAATGTACAATACTGTAAAAAAAAATACAAATAATTTTATGTAAATTTATTCCAGTCTCCACACCCCTTCTCTACCAGAACAATGATGGCAAAGCTTTTCTGTAGCAAGGCCTTGACCATCAAAGTACCATAGTCTGATTTCTAACAGACACAGGTCTTTACCAATAAAACTGTCTCATTTGCCATCCAATGGAAGAATCCTTGGCATGTCTTCAAACAAAGCTAAGGAAATGGAGATGTGAGGACATGCCATCAGGAGATTGCTTACCTCTTCCCAGCAGGACTATCTCATATCATCAGAGTGATTTTTAAGAAGTAGAGCAGATACCAGTTTAGGCATCATTTGGCCTTGGCAAAATTAACATGTGCCACACTTCATTCTCTCAAAGGTAACATGCCTCCTTGTCTACCTGATGGAGGCCACGGTAAAGCACTAATTCAAGAATATATGAGAGTGGCCAAGCATGGTTACTCACACCTGTAATCCTACCACGCTGGGAGGCGGAGGCGGGAGGGTCACTGGAGCTCTGGAGTTGGAGACCAGCCTGAACAAGAATGAGATCCCATATCTACTAAAAATAGAAAAACTAATGGGGTGTGATGATGGGTGCCTGTAGTCCCAGCTACTTGAGAAGTTGAGGCAGAAGGATCGCTTGAACCTAGGAGTTTAGGTTACTCTGAGCTGGGCTGAAACCACAGCACTCTACTCTAGCTTAGGGCAAGAAAGTGCGACTATCTTAAAAAAAAGAGGTCTTTTCCAAACTATGATTACTAAATACATGGAGATTTTTATCAGCCTTATCGTAAGAACACTGATTTATAACACCAGATGTTAATATCAAATTCATCTTAAAACAGAAACACCAGGCTCAGTGCCCATAGCTCAGTGATTAGGGCTCCAGCCACATTCACTGGGGCTAGCAGGTTCCAACCTAGCCAGAGCCTGCGAAACAACAATGACAACCACAACCAAAAAATAGCTGGGTGTTGTGGCAGGTGCCTGTAGTCCCAGCTACTTGGGAGGCTGAGGCAAGAGAATCGCTGAAGTTTAAGGTTGCTGTGAGCTGTGATGCCACGCACTCTACTAAGGGCAACATAGTAAGACTCTGTCTCAAAACAAAACAAAACAAAAAACAACCAGAAACACCACATGATACTATAGAGTAAATTTTGAACGTTTATAATAAAGTGCAAAGGACACCCTTGCTACTCAGACTTGGTGCAGACAGACTGCTGGGTTGCTCATGCCACTAACAGTTGTGTCAGACTTTTTCATGGCTTAGATTGCATCTGAGGGCTTATTCTCAAGTTTGGAGTAAAGTAGCAAGTGTTTCCTCATACCCACTTTTTTTTTTTTTTAAACTTACCTGGTGCAACAATTTCCCTAATCAGCCAAAGGAAGATGTGTCTGCAGAACTTGCAGCCAAGGCCCATCTTCCAAGAATCTTCCCTGACCCTCCCTGGGTCAGGCTTCCCAACTGCCTTTTATATCAGAAAGCCCCACACACCCCCAGCTGAGCATATGAATCAGCACTTAAAAATCTGACTTTTTTTTCCAAAGAGGCCAACTATTTTGCAATACAAACACTTGTTAAATTACATTAATCCATCAAATACTACAATTTTCACTTAAACACAGATTAGACAAATATGTTTCTTCACAAGCCTGGAGAATTGTTTTTGGCCAAGACACCCCAAGACAGTACAGATGGGGAGATCAGACCTTCCCTCCTCCCCCAGAAGGGGTCTTGCAGCTAAATCTAGAAGGCTTTGGAAGAACATTCAGAGGCAGCAGGAGGCCTGGGCTCCAGGCCCACAGATAAGAAAAGAAAACCTCCTCCTGGCCAACCTGGAACCCTTCAAAAGCACGAAACTCCCAATTCTACCAGATTTCCCCTTGCCTAAACACACGCAGTCAGTCGCCAAATGCTTCCATTCTCGAAGGCAAAGAAACTCAGCTCTCTGCTTTGACAGAGTCATCAAAGTTGAAAGTGGTGGGGATTCTGTTTTCCAGACTCACTGCTGGCCTCAAGGAAGTATGACACCACCAGCCCAAGCACAAGGCAGCTGTTCTTTTTTGGCTGGAGTTCAGTATAAACCTTATAAATGGTCTGCTAACTTTCTTTCTTTAAAAAAAAAATATATAATTTTTTAAAATTCCATAGTCACTCAACCCCAAGCTTGGTGTTTTTACTATAAAGTTTTTCCTACAGGACAGAGAAAATCATGTATTCCCAATAAATTTTAGAGCTAAAAAGGGACCAGTAGGTTATTCCCACTAGGGAAATATAACGGAATAAATAATTAGGCAGATTGAGAACCAATGGGGAAAGAGGTTCCTAAGAGTCGCTGAATAGCAATTCTCTCTGAAGTGTGAAATATGAAAATCTGGCAATGAATAATTTACTTTTCAAAACCGGCCCTCAATTGTAAAGCCATTGAAAACATTTTTATTAAGGAATGAATTCCAAATATCATAAAACTTCCCTTTCTTTCCAAAATTTAGTCTATTATAAAGATACCACAATGGCTATACTTTACTCACAATTTAACTGTCCCAGGTAAGAATTCACCTACAACCATCAGTGCATCACACCATAATGCGTCCCTAGAGCCTGGCCGCTAATCATTCCTTTTTCTCTGTTTCTCCCATTATAGATTTAAATATGCATTAAGTGCTGGATGCCAGGAGTGCTTTCAGAACGAAAATAACCCTCTGATAGGGCAAATCCATATTCCTTATGATTTCAGTGTGTATATTTGTGACAGATCAGTAAGTTCAGGAGAAACCACACACAGATCAGTAAGTTCAGGAGAAACCAAAGTCATTCCTAAACCTTCCGAAATTCTTGGGAGGTCAATAGACTTCCAAAACTAAAAGTGAGAATCTGGACTTGGTTTATAAAAGCAAAGCTGGCAAATCCCTTTAAGAGTCTGTCAGTGTGGAGTTCCCTCCAACCATATGTTCTCTTCCTTTAATTTCCATCTACCATATAATCTCCAGCCTATCATATCACCTGCTAAGTTTCTACCCTGAACACACTGAGAACTACGCAGCCATGCTCACCTACTAGGCATCATGTGGGTGATTCTGGTCAAACTACTAACCTGATCCCTAGATACCAAGCAAAATTCAAGGTCACTGGCCTCTTTGTACTGCAGAACCCTTCCATGGAAGTTTTCCTTTATTGCTAGGCAGCACGATCATACTTCATTGTAGCTCTTTTGTAAAACAGTCTGGATTCACTTGAGGAAATAAGAATCATATAGACATATGGGGGGAAAGTCTATTGTTTCCTTGTATCCAAACGATAAAAATAAAAAAATCACACATATACTCCCACTCAAAGACACATATGCACCCTTGTATTCACCTGAATTAGTGTCACGTGTTAGCATCATTGTATAATTTTAATGTGTGAAATTATTTTAGCCACCCTCCTCATTCATCATTCAAAGTGAGGATTAAACAGTAGTGGAGACATTTCATCCCCAATAAATTGTGCAGCTGTTTGATCCCAAAGGCGGCCACATAAATACCATTCACCATCTTATGTAGGAAAAGATAGCTATATGGAAAACCAGCTTAATAGCAAAAAAATCTCACCAGCTGGACTCTACCATTTAGAACACCCCTCTCGTCGTGTTCATGTGGGGCCCCTGAACTCCAAACCACCTTGCACAGACAGACTTGGGGTTATGTGATGACAGAGGGTGGGGAATGGGGGCCAGTCCCACCTTTGGGGCTTTCTGAGCCTTCATACCTGTGCTGATGCTCCTGTAAGACTTGGTAAATGCTGATAAGAAAAGTTTGGTTTTTAAAACTCCCCACAACACAGTCCTTGTAGATGCGGAATTCTGCAGCCGTCACCGCCTCACCCTCAGGAATCTGGGATAAGTTGAACTTGAACTCTTTGTGGTGTCGCTGGCGGGGGGAGAACTCCTTGTCGTACTCCACTATAAGAGTAAACAAGAGAGAGTGACAGCTATTGTTACTTGACTAAGTGCCACGGGCTCCCCTCATCAGTTTCCCCGTTCTGCTTCAGAAGTGGATTAGTGGTTACCAGCGGCTCATTATCAGGGCTGGGGGAGTGGACAGACATTGGCTAGGCTTTCAGGCTGAAATCTTTCACGTTACACAAGGACTAAATAAAATTCTTAGGTTTTGTTTAAATTAGTTGAACTAACTGGATGGCAGCAGCAAGTTATCTAAATTCTTGGCCTCAGGTTTTCGCAACTGTAAAAATGGGAAGAATATGACTTCACAGGTAAAGGTGTGAAAATTAATGAAATAAACAAGCGCCCGTGTGCCCATCCTGGCCCCATCATTCCCATCTGGCCCCCGTTCCTCCTGGCTGTGTTCCCTCCCCCAACTCAGGTCAGTTCACGTGTCACCATCACTAATGACATAATCAAAGAAGGCTCTGAGGTGAACTCTGGGGGGAGTGACACGAGGATGGGGAGGACAGTGGGCAGTGAATTTTGCCTGGACCTGACATTCAAAGGGTCCTCAAATTTTGTCTGCTCTGAGTTCAGTGGAAATTTTTGTTGAGGGGCTTAGGGTAAAACTTCATAGAAAATGGTGCGCTAGCTAAAGGCCACGCCTTCCTGCTACTGGTGGAACCTGCCGCCTGGGACCCCCCTCTGTCCTGGGAAGCTGCCAGGACCTCCATTTAATCTGCTTGTAGATCTCATGTAGAGAATGAAGAGGTGGAAGGAAGTCACTAACAGAGCCACCGACTGTTTTCTAATGATTTATAATGAAAAAAAAAAGGGGGGGAAAGGACTGAGTCTAAAAGGAGTTTTAATATGGAATCAACTAACTGTCCACCATGGATAAATGGATCAAGAACTGGTAGCATAGACATGTAGCAGATGGGTGTTTTGCCATTTGCAAAAACATGGATGAAACTGGAGGACATTATGTTAAGTGAAATAAGCCAGGCACAGAAAGACAAATAGCACAGGATCTAACTTATACGAGGAATCTGAAATGGTTAAACTCCTAGAAGCAGAAAATAGAATGGTGATGGCCAGGGGTAGGGGGTGGGGGTGGGGGTGGTGTTGAGGCAATGTTGCTCAAAGGGTCTGGAGGTTCAGCTATGCATAAAGAACGTATGCTGGAGACCTGATGTACAGCCTGGTGACGACAGTTAGTAATACTGTATTATATGCTTAAAATTTCTAAGAGAGTAGATCTTAAATGTTCTTACCACAAAAAACCAAAGGTATCTATGTGAGGTGATGGATACATTAATTAGCTTAAGAGTGAGTTCATTTCGCAATGTATAACAGAGTGCATTGTACTCCTCTGATACATACAATTTTAAATTGTCAATTATACCTCGATAAAGCTACGAAAAAGTTTTTAACAAAGCTTTTTCCTGCCTGAAGACAATTATGGGAGATTGCAATTACTGATCACCATTTTTCAGAGTTAGCTCTCAGACGTCTAGGAGAAGTCCTATATGAGAAGAATGATGTTAAACCTCAGGTGCTTAACTCATAATCATTATGCAAGAAAAAAAAAAAAAGAGCTCTTCAGTTGCCACCATAAATCCGTGATCTTTTCCCCAGAGTTAAGAAATGCTTCTGCCCTGCCATTCCTGTTAGTTTTTTCTTAACAGCAACCGCAGTGAAATTTCATGAGCAAATTAATCCTTATGGCAGACTTTTCCCAGTGCTTGTGGGCAGAAAAAAAAAAAAAAATCAAATTATTTGCCATCTCCAACTTCCCACTTTCTCCCACATGGGTTGTTTTTTATAATCCCCAGAGAAAAGCTTTGGAGATTTAGCTTCTTGAAAAAGAAAAGAAAAAGCTACTAACTCTCTAGAAGAACCTAAGTTCTCAATGGCATTTGCAGAATCTAAGGGAAGTTGAGCCATATGTAAGCACAGAGTTTTAAATTAAGAATTTTCATGTAATTAGGCAACAAATCTTTTAGATTCAATTATCTCTCTCTCTCTCTTTTCTTTTAATTTCATTTTAGGGGTTAAAAAAGTACACACTTTGGCTTCTGTAAGAGCTTGAATTTAAGCAAGAAGAGGTCCAACCAGAAAGTAAAGCAGGGTTGAATCCCAAAAAGAAAGCAGGTTTTCTAATTAGTGGCTAAGCATGAAAAGCAATAGTGATGGGGAGTTCACCCAAGGACACACACACACGATGGGGTATCACTTTTCTCTAAAACTGATCTGCCTTTTAAGTTTGATATGTTATCATTGCTGGTTAAAAAGTGAATCGAATCTGATTTTCCAAAGAGACTTTCTAAAAAATAGCTGCACGGCTTTTCTCTAGGGCCCTTTGGATGTTACGTTACAACACTGCCCCAGGAAAATATAACATTTTAAAGATTCACTTGAGAGCCTTTGTGAGAATTCTTCGAAGAGGGTTTGCAATACGCTCTCTCACTGTAAATAACAATGAGAAGAAAATAGGGATGTGAAATAAGATGCAAGACACTAACTTTGAGATATTTTAGTTATAAGGAGAAGAGAAAGGACAGAAATTTCAATAAGTGGAAACACGGTGGTCAATCTTTGGAGAGGTGCAGTGTGTCCCCCCAGCAGTAAACCAGACCTCCCTATATTTATGACCTAGGGTGATCCACCCCCCTGGGGTTGCTCTGGGCTAGCTCTGCGGCCTGTTTTAGAAAAACAGACTTTAGCAACAGTGGTGCTAAATGACTTCCCAGGCTAGGTCATAAGCTCTGAACTTTCTTCTACCTAAGTTTCTTAGGACATTTGTCTGGGGAAAGACAGCTGCCAGGTAGTAAGTCCGACCACCTTGAAACCGCCGTCGTGTGAGGAAGCCCAGGCTACCCACGTGAAAAAGCTACAAGGAGGGGTATAGGGGAAGGAAAGAGAGAGAGAGAGAGTATACAGTAGCCAGAGAGATAAAGATAGAGACAACTGTCCAGCCGATCTCCACCCACCTCAGCTGAGGCATCAGACAGGTTATGAAGATGTCACTTTGAATGTCCATCCCACTGGAGCCTTTGGATGACTCCAGCCTCAAGCACCATGTGCCTGCAACTGCATGAGAGATCTCCAGTAAGAACCACCTAGTTGAACCTGGTCATTTCGTAAGAGTGTGAGAGATGATAATGCATTACTGATTGTTTAAAACCACTCAGTTTTGAGTGATTTGTTATGTAGTAATAGACAACTAACACAGGAAGGGAAGAGAGGAAAGGAGAGGAATAGAGAGGGAGAAGAAGAGAAAAGGGAAGTTAGACCGTGCTGGGACAGGGAGAAATTGCATGCAATTTGTAAGGATAAAGATTGTGCAATGCTGAGAGGCAATATGTGTGACTCAGGAAGAATCTTGGCCGATGCTCACAGATTCAAAGATGTGAAGGGTTAAATAACCTTAAAATGAGACAATAAAAGCACAGTTCAAAGCATTGATTTTAGTGCAATGTAAGATGGAACCCACTGTCTTATATTTGCATTTTTTCATTTCTCCTCTAGCAAGGCAACCTTGTCTTGAAGTACTCTGAACTTTCTTAGAAGAGATTCATGGCCTTCTCAGTTCTATCTGTGAGTCTCTGATTGCTACCCCCATCCTTGCAAGCTTCATGTCCATCCCATTGCTCTATGGCTGATGCCAGACCACTTTCCTCACGCTCCCCAAGATGCCTCAGCCAAAGCTTGGCTTGTAGCTCCTTCCTTCTCCCTCACTCTCTTGCCTACAGTTGAATTTGTACAGTGCATTTGCTAATGTCTCACAGGGATACATATGTTAGGTTACTGCCTGCATGTACATTTGAAGACCACAGAGGTAAAATGGCAATGTTTTCAATGAGCTTATCAATTCAAGCCATATGATTCTGAATTTACTAATGTCAGACAGTTCAAAAAATATGAATGGGAAGAAAAGGGAGAGGGCTGAGTCCTTCGTTCAGTACTTACTTTGTACACCCCAGCATCTAGCTTATCGATGGTGGTGCTACACGTGGTAACATAATTAAGTTGCAGCTAAGAGTATTGAGGATGTATCTATCAATCTGCCACACTGTTTTTGAATTCTAGCTCCCTTCTTTCTTACCTATGTGATGCTAAGAAAGATATTAGTCAAAGTTTCAGGACCAGTCAAATGGGAATAGTAACATTTCTGAAGATTAGGTGGCATAATCTGTGCCAATGGCCTGGTATTGACTGTTTAGTAAATGTTGGTTATGATCATCATTGTCTGTTGTTTCAGAATCAGCTCCTATGAACTTAGAATATATCTTTGCTGAGTAATTCAAATTTATGAATCTACAGATACGGCTGATGAATTTTTCCTCTAAATTGGCTTTTTCAGTTAGAATGAGGCATTCTGTGGAAAGGGCAGTAACTGAAATCTTACTGAGGATCAGCCTCTCCTTACTGGGGAGCTATTCAATACCGTACAGTGTTCCCTGAGGCAATAATTCCTAGAATTTGTGCTTTTTTTTAATTTCAAGGATCAGTTAAAACCTTTTTTCTAAAATAGTAACGACCTTATACAAGGTCACCTATTTTTGCTGTATGTCATTTTCCAATAAAACAAAACAACCTGCGTTAGTTATGATTGCATTTCTTCAACTCTTTTTAACACCAAATAAAATAGGGAGGGAATAATTGAACAATCTAATATCATTCCTCAAATTGACAACATTAACTCCATGAAGCTTACTTTATTCTCTCTTTTGCCTTAGATGATACCAGTTGAAATTCAAGACAGTCCTAGGCCTTTGGCCAACACGTTGGAACAAAAGTCCTAAAGAATGGAAGTAACCAATTTAAATTTTAAAATGTAAAGTATGTAATATTACACAGACAGAAGGATCTATGTGATATATGGGGGTCATGAAGAAGAGGAAGAAAAGCATCAAGGAACCCAGCAGCCAGCTTACAAACACGACCAGGACTGTTCTGTCCCTTCCTGGTCCCTTCTTCCTGTTCTGCTCAACAGGTAGCGTGTATCATGAATATGTGTTTATTATTCCCCTGCCTTAAGTTCCACTCTATAAGAATCACTAAATCAGTGTTTAGTCTTTCCTTTTTCCCCTTAAAGAGTTTCCTATGAGAGACATGATAGAAATTGCACAAGCACACATGAAAAATACAGGGATGGCTACAGGTAAGAGTGGAGTCAGCCTATGCAGATGGCCACGCTGCCTACCCACCGGTGCACGAGTAGCTGGGTTCTATGGGATGGCACAGCTACTCTGCAGGCACTGAGTGACCAGCACCTCCTTTCCTTCTTTAGCCCTACCTGGTATAAATCTGTTTAAAATATTAGCATTTTCTAATAAGCATTGGTGAGGAAGTGGAGAGACTGGAAGCGTTGTGCTTGTTAGGAATGCAAAATGGTGCAACACTAGGTAAAATGGCATGGCACTGCTTCAGAAATACACACGGAGTTACCGTAAAGCCTGTCAATTGGCCGGGCACAGTGGCTCACACCTGTAATCCCAGCAATCTGGGAGGTTGAGGCAGGTAGATTACTTGAGCTCTGGAGTTCAAGATCAGAATGAGCAAGACCAAAACCCCATCTCTACTAAAAACAGAAAACACAGCCGGCTAGCTGTGGCAGGCACGTGTAGTCCCAGCTACTTGGGAGGCTGAGGCAGGAGGATTGCTCAAGCCCCAGCGTTGGAGGTTGCTGTGAGCTGTGACACCATGACACTCAGCAATCTACCCAGGGTGACAGAGTGAGACTCCGTCTAAAAAGGAAGAACAAAAGAAAAAGACCTAAGGATTATATATGCTAAAGAATTAGAAGCAGGGCCCTAAATAGATATTTGCACACCCATGTTCACAGAAGTAACATTCCCAATAGCCAAAAGCTGGAAGCCACCCAAATGTCCACTGACGGATGAACAAAATGTGGCAGGTAGATACGTACAATGGAGTATTATTCAGCCCTAAAAGGAAGGAAATTCTGACACATGGCACATTGTGGATGAACCTTGAAGACATTATACTAGTGAAAAATACTCTATGTTTCCACTAATAGGAAGTTCCTAGAGGAGTCAAATTCACAGAAAGCAGAACAGTGGTTTCCAGGGACTGAGGGAAGGAGAATGGGGGGAGTCAGGGTCTAATGAGTACAAAGTTTCAGTTTTGCAAGATAAAAACATTCTGGAGACGGATGGGTGGTGATGGTTACACAAGAATATGAATATACTTAATGCTGCAGAACTGAACACGTAAAAATTGTGTACATTTTATATTATGCATATTTTACCATAATTAAAAAAATTAAAAATTTTTCTTACACAATTAATTAAACACAATTAAAAAAATTAATTTAAAAAATTAAACATTTTTCTTACACAATCACAATGCCTACATTAAAACAACTCTTTGGGCTCGGCGCCTGTGGCTCAAGCGGCTAAGGCGCCAGCCACATATACCTAAGGTGGTGGGTTCGAATCCCCAGCCCGGGCCCGCCAAACAACAAAGATGGCTGCAACCCAAAAATGGCCAGGCATTGTGGCGGGTGCCTGTAGTCCCAGCTACTTGGGAGGCGGAGGCAGGAGACTCGCTTGAGCCCAGGAGTTGGAGGTTGCTGTGAGCTGTGATGCCATGGCACTCTACCCAGGGGGATAGCTTGAGGCTCTGTCTCAAAAAAAAAAAAAAAAAAAAAAAACAACTCTTTGCTATCCTCTAACACCCAACTCATAGTCGAATTTCCTCAACTATCTCAAAAATTGTCTTTGTACATTTGGTTTGTTAAAATCAGGAGCCAGATAGAATTCTCTTGGTTGCCTCCTAAGTCCTCTATCAAACCAGGACTAGAAATAACTCCATGAACCTGTTAATGAGTCCATATTTTAAAAAAACTACAGTTAATGGCATTCTTAATGGTGATACATTGGACCCACGGCCTTTAAAATGAAGAAGGGAGTAAGGCCTGTCACTTTCAGCCTTGTGTTGGAGTCCAGTTCAGTACTGCTAAGATTAAATAGGAGAAAAAGAGACCCACTATAAAGCACCAGACCTAATAAGGAAATTTAGCAATAAGAGGAACCCTACCTAACAGATGCAATCAGTGTAATCTAATTCTTTGTACCCTCAATGAATCCCAGTAAAAAAAAAAAAAGAAAGAAAGAAAATTTAGCAGACTGACCTTAAGTATCACTTTACTTGTTTTGATTCTCAGCTCTTACAATGCTGTGTGGTTTCAAGGTATACAGCAGTCCCCCCTTATCCGAGGGGGGCACATCCTAAGACCCCCAGTGGAAGCTTGAAACTGTAGATAGTACCAAACCTTGTGTATGCTATGTTTCTTTCTATATATACATGCCTTGATAAAGTTTAATATAAATTAGGCACAGTAAGATTAACAATTATAAAATAGAACAATTATAACAATATACTGTAACAAAATTTTGTGAATGATGTGTCTCTGTCTGTCTCTCTCAAAATATCGAATTGTCGTGTACTCAGTCATTGCCAGACCATGGTCAATGGCAGGTAATAGAAACTGTAGAAGCCAAAACCATGGTTGGTGGCGTGGGCTACTGCACTGCCTCTTAGAATAGGTTGGGGAATGTTTCCTCTCCTACTTTTCAAGAAATGATCTATCTCTTCTTAAAAGTTTCGCAGACTTATTTGTAGAATTATTTCATTTTGGTGTGTCCTCTCAACATTTTTAATTACTAATTCATTTTCCTTTAAACATAAAAATATTCAATATATTACTTCTTAGTGTACATTTTTCTAGAGGCTTGTCCATTTTGTTTTAATTTTTTAAATTCATTGCTAGAGAGCTTTTCACAGTATCTTCCTTTATTTAATCTCTGCTCTATCTATGGTTATTTCTTCTTTTTCATTCTCGTGTTTATTTGAACTTTGCTTCTTCTTGGTCTTCTGGAGGTTATTTTTTTTTCCTCACTCCTGTTTAACTTGATTATGATAAAGATATGTTAATATATGTTTTCCAAACAGCATCTTACTAAGTCTAAATTATTTTAATTCTAGTGAAAAATAAAGACACTGCTTCATTCAAACTGCAAATATAAAAGAGAAAAAAAGGGGAACAAGAGAGAACCGAACAGAGCCATCTAATGTGTTAATTTTAAGAGTAATCACATTCATTATTTTCTCACTGAGTGGACTCACTCACTCGTTAATCCAGTCTAGATTATTTAAGGCAATTACATTAATTCCCCCCAAATTCCACATTTTCCAAATGCTTCACATTTCCACTTGCAATTACACATCAAACTTGAAACTTATTTTTTAACTGCCATTCTATTGACTAATATATGTAGTTTTTTAATACTATGGCACAAGTTTATTTAATTTTAGGCAACTAGGACAGTTCTACCTAGACTTCCAAGTATCGTCATGAAAGCAGCCTTTTGACTTTGATATTGCGATCATTCGACCTTTTAAAAAAATTATTATTTCAAAATATTACAGGGGCAAAAATGTTTTTGGTTATGTGTATCAGCTTTGTTATGTTTCGAGTCAGGGTTGTAAGTGTGCCCATCACCCAGGTGCATACAACCTTGAATAGCAATACGGACGCTGAGTTGAACCTCCCACTGCACTTTTGACCGCAGTGAGATGAAAGACTCTACCTTCTCGAGCTCACCAAATGTTTCTAAATATTTGTACTCATGTTCTATGAGAATCATAAATATCAAGAAGAATCTATTTTTCTGGCAGCCATGCTCCAAATAGCTTTTTTTTTTTAACCTTACCTTTAATTTAGGTAAGTATAGAGCCACAGTGGTTGCAAAAATAGTAGAGAGGTCCCACATCCTTCACCCAGTTCCCCCATGGTAACATCTCAGATAAGAGAAGACTGACATTGTCAGGAAACTGACACTGGCTCAGTACTTTAGACCACACTCTGATTTCATTGTTTTTACATATACTTTTTGGGAGTACATATGTGTATTATTCTATGACACTTTACCACATGTATAGATTCATATAATGAACCACCAAGACCTAGATCCAGAAATCTCTCATCACGACCAAACTCTCCAGAGCTACTTTTTTTTTTATCCCAAATGACTTTTTAAGATGAGACCCAGTACATGTGTATAAAGAGCTGCAGGACCAACATGAAGCACCTGCTGACCGTCAGGTAGAAGGGTTAACCAAGTCATTTATTATTTTTAGAAAATCATTTTAGAAACCCAAATGTAGGTATTAATGTCCCTTTAAATTAGAAAGATGTTTGGTAGCTACAACTATACGAGTCTTAACTGTGGAAATAAGTGGTAGACCTCGGCCACCATGAGGGACCACACTCAGGCACTTAAATCAATCAACATGTGTCAGGAAGAAAGACTTAAACTGAATAATCACAGTCTCAGGAGAGTTCCATTAATGTCTGATAACCACATTTTTGCCCACTTACCAGGACTGCCGTAAGGAAGCAATCACAGTACATTTAGTAAAAATCAATCTATACAACTTGCATTTTTCAGGTTGGAGAAAAAGTGCAAATATCTTCAGTGATGACACAGATGAGACAGCCTAAAGAGAGAAAGACTCTCCACACGTCTCATTTCCACGGCAGAGCGAGAATGGGCAGGACGTCTTCTCTGTGAGTAAGAGAAGAGATTTCCATGTGTATTGATTGTAGGAGACTAATCACTTCTTCTGAGCCATCTGGTTTCTCTGGTTGCTTTGATAACGGCATTGTCCTTTTGTACGTTGCAGTTTCATTCTTTGTGCCTGCTTGTGTTTTTATTTATCACACTTTGATTACTTCGTAGTACATCTATCTGTGGATTCCTCTCTCCCATCAGTTCTGGAAAATTCTCAACCAGTCACTCACCAATTATGAGCTCTTCTCAAATTGAAAGTTACCTTCAAAAATGACACTTACATGCATATCAGACGTTCTCATATCCACCTCTCTTAACTGCCTTTTTTATATCATTTTCTCCTTACCTCTAGACTAATCTCTTTAGATAATTTCTTCTATCTACAAGTTTACCAATTTAATGTGTCATTTAAACCATCTATTAATGCTTTTTGGTTTCTAGGTTTTTTCTAGTTTTTGTTTGTTTTTGGCTTTTTTTTTTTTTTAGATGGGATCTCCCTCTAAAGCTGGAGCTGGAGTGCAGTGGCATCATCATAGCTAACTATAACCTCCCATTCCTGGGCTCAAGAGATCCTCCTGCCTCAGCCTCCTGAGCTGCTGGGATTATAGATGTGTGGCACAATACCATTTTCACTTTAATGATTTTTAAAAAATGATTTCTAATAGCTCTATTGTGTGGTCTGCTCTGCCATTTTCAATTATTAATTGTCATAAGTTTACATTTACTTATCATTAATTCTTTCTGTATTTCTATATAGTTGTCTTACGTTTTCTGTCTGTTCTCCAATATATGACATTCTTGGAGAACTTAGTCTGAAGTCGCTCTCATCCCCCCAGTGACATTCATTTAGGTTATATATTTCCTTGTATGTTTGAAGATTTTTAAGTAATTTGTAATTGAAATGCATTCTGAATGTTTACCTTGGTGTTGCTTTTAAAAGAAAGGATGTATGTTTGCTTTTGTAAGAAATATTAATCCTAGTAACCTGGGATCACTTTATTTCCCTTGCAGGATCCCAGCTTAATGTGGGAACCTCAGGGACAGCTCCTCTCCTTACTCTGGACCCTCCCTGGTCTTAGGGTCAGCAGCAGCCTGGTCACATAAACCCAGCTTTTATGTTTATTTGCTCACACAGGGGCGTCCTCAAAGCTGTCCCCAAGTCCCTGACACTCACGCTTTAGACAGATTTGCTTTTGTTTATCCTGGATCTATGTAGTCATACTTTAGCAGGAGGCCCCACAGATTATCTACTCTGCAATACTTCCAAAATCTTAAGTCTTTATCTTTTATGTTTGGAAAATAACATGTGGGACACATTCCTCTCAACTCCTAAAGATATTATAAAATCTACAAAATGTCTGAGGAGTTTACAAAGTACTTTCACACACATTATCTCATCTGTTTCTCAGAATAGTCCCAGAAGGTAGACAGAACAAACATCATCACCACCATCAAATCAATAGGAATCTGCGGCCAAAGGCTGTTAGGCAGCTTCCCTGTGCTGCTCAATTGTACGTTTTTGACTGTTATCTTTACACTGATACTTCCCAAATTTCTACCTCCAGCCCAGTGCTCTTCCCTAAGGGATGTGTTTATCTTACTGCCAGGCACACTTCTTCCTCCACACGCCCTTGCACTAGAAGCTGACACGCACAAAACAAAGCTCATCACCTCTTCCGGTAACAGTACCCCCATCCACCTGGCTGCCCTAGATTAGCCAGTGAACGACCAACTCCTGTTGATTTTACTTTATAGAACTGATTGGTCCAAATGTTCAAGGTCATGTGTGGCTGATAGAAACTGTAGTAGAAAGGGCATCATTGAACACTTTCACCATTGTAGAAAGTTCCACAGTGTTCTAGAATTTTCTCAGATCTACTGAGTCCTGCTCCCTCCTCTACTACTGGGCTTGTGCAGAGTCTGATACCCACTGCTTCTAGTTTTGCCCCTTTGTCCACCTGCTTTCAGCACAGCAGCTATTAGCACAAACCATAAATCTGACCTGAGCCAGGCCTGCTTGGCACCCTTTAGTCTGTACCCCTGACTACCTCTCATCCTCGTCCCCCATTTCTCCCTGCCTTAAACTCTACCCTGGAGAGACCTGAACTTGCCCTGTTAGTCCAACCACACCCCCTGGGACCTCATGCATGTGCCTTATACATACAATCTTCTTAGCTTTTTTTTTTTTTTTTTCCTGATACAGGGTCTCACTCTGTCTCCCAGGCTAGAGTGTCCTGATGTCAGCCTAACTCACAGGAATCTCAAACTTATCGACTCAAATGATCTTCCTGCCTCAGTCTCTTAAGAAGCTGAGACTACAGGCAGGTGCCACCACACCCAGCTAGTTTTTATATTTTATTAGATCTCACTCTCATTCAGGCTAGTCTCAAACTCTGGCCTCAAGCAATCCTCCTACCTTGGCCTCCCAGAGTGCTAGGCTTAGAGGCATAAGCCACTGTGCCCAGCCAATCTCCTTGGCCTTTAAGTGACTTTTCCTTCCCTTGTCCTAGGATTAAGACTTTTACAGACTTTTGAAAATGCTTTAGTGTTCCTAAGTCATTCTAAGTAAAATAATTTATCAAAGTCATAAAACAAGGGTAGGTAAATCAACATTCATATTTCTCTAGTACTTATTAATGCTTTGGTGAAAAAATAACAAACTGAAACTCTTTTAAAAATGTTTTCTGTCCATTTTAACTATTCTTCTTTTGCTAGTATTTTAACCACATACTTGAAGTCCTTAAGGGGTAATTGTCTTAGCCTATACTGCTATAACAAAATATCACACAGACTGGTTGCCTTGAAAAGCAAACATTTATTTCTTACAGTCTTGGGAGCTCAGAAGTCCAAGATTAATGTGCTGGTGGATTCCGTGTCTGATGAGGACCTGTTTCCTGGCTCACAGGCAGCCATCTTCTCACTGTACCCTCCCTGGGCAGGAGCGAAGCAGCTCCCTGGGGTCTCTTTTATGAGGGCACTAATTCTACCCCTGAGGGCTCTGCCCTTGTGAGCTAATTGCCTCTCAAAGGCCTTACCTCCTGAAGCCATCACCTTGGGGATTAGGTTTCAACATAATTCTGGGGATGGGGCGAGCATGCACATGCAGTCTGGTGCAGTGATGCAGCAATGCTTTAAATCTTTCTTTGAGACTGAATTCCAGGAAGCCTTCCTTGACTGCCCTCATCCACCTTACCCACCCCTGGTGGTTCAGGTACCCTCACCTCTAGGTTTCCATACTGTCCCATGGAAATCTTTCTTCAACACCAAGCCCCAACCTCTACTAAAACAACAAGTTGTCTGCATGGCTACCTCACCTGCTGGACACCAAGCTCTCAGAGGCAGGGTCCACGTCACGTCTACGTCCATAGCCCCAGCAGAGGGCTTGTGAGTGAGTGCATTCATTCCATGCACTCAAGAATGCGCGTTGACTAAATGCATGAGCCAGGACCAGGGCCACGCCATGCTTTTTCCTCGGCCCTGTAGTATCCCCAACACACATAAGGAGGAAGAACAGAACTCAGGCTTCTGACCCCAGCCCTGGCAATCTTTCCACAAGACTCAGGAATCGTTTTCCAAAACACAAACAGCTCAGCTTGGGGGCCTGCTCAACACATCTGTCCAGGTTTGTTTTTTTTAGGTAGGCGCACTATTGGTCCAGAATATTAACTCACACACTGCTTTTCATTCTAATTCCAGATGCAGACTCCAAGCATGTTAAATTTTAAAAAGCAAAGGAAAGAAATTAATCCACTCAAATTACTTCAATTATCCTCAAGCTGTATACAAGGTGACCATGCATAAGGAAGACAGAATGGATTGCTTAATCACACCCTTAATTCAGAGAAATAGACCTCGAATGCATTCCTTTCTTTGTCTTTCATTCTTTTTTTAAAAATGGACACAAAATTCACATGACATAAGATTAACCATTTTAAAGTGGATAATTCAGTGGCATTTAGTACATTCATAACATTGGGCAGCAACGACCTCTATATGGTTCCAAAACACTTTCATTACCCCCAAAGAAAGCCCATCAAGCAAAACCTCCCCGTTTTCTCCTTCCTGCAGGCCTTGGCAACTATCAGCCTGTGTTTCGTCTCTGTGGCTCTACCCATCCTGGATATTTCATGTGAATGGAATCATACAATATGTGATCCTTTGTTTCTGGTTTCTTTCATTTAGCATCATGTTTTCTTTCTTTCTTTTCTTTTTTTTTTTTTTAGACGGAGCCTCAAGCTATCCCCCTGGGTAGAATGCTATGGCATCACAGCTCACAGCAACCTCCAACTCCTAGGCTCAAGCGAGTCTCCTGCCTCAGCCTCCCAAGTAGCTGGGACTACAGGTACCCGCCACAACACCTGGCCATTTTTTTGTTGCAGCCATCATTGTTGTTTGGCGGGCCCGGGCTGGGGATTTGAACCCGTCACCTTAGGTGTATGTGGCTGGTGCCTTAGCCGCTTGAGCCACAGGCGCTGAGCCAGCATCATGTTTTCAAGATCCATCCATGTAGCATGTGTTGGCCCTTCCCCTCTTTTTGTTTTGTATCACAATCAGATAAAATTTAGTGAGTGTAAGTATTTTATGCATGTGTTGGAGGATATACCGGGGTCTTCCCTGTTAGGTAGAGTTGGACAGTGGCTCAGAGTTCATTTAGTCTAATCGCCTGTGGGTACAGAGGTGTCCTCAAAATATTTCAGAGCTGGCTGTCCAGTGGAGATTTGCATACCTCCAGAAATGGGGCTCTTACTACCCCTCAGGGTAGCCCATTCTACCGTTTGGGCACCTCCAGGGGCTGGCATGTTCCTCCTGGCAGGCTCTAAGGTGGGTTGGGTGGGGGCAGATACCATCTCTCCAGCCCAGCTCTCAGGCAGGTTAAGAGAGGTGGAATAGGGACAGGAAAAGTAATAAGTTAAATCCAAGGATGAACACGGCCATGTCAGTGTGGCCCTAGAAGTCTTTGGTTTGCTCCCGTAGGTGTTGGGAAAAGGCTGTTGAAGGCAAGATTCCAGGCAGGGGGCAGCTCAGAAGGCTGGGTTATCAATGCCCCTCTGAACCCCAGCACATTCTTCAGGCCTGAATTGTAGGGGGCTGCTCTGTGGGCATTAGACCCAGGGTGGACTTCATGATGACCTCAAGTGGTCCAAGAACTCATTCTCCCGGAAGCAGCCATTACTATAGCATTTGCATCCTTTGGGGCAGGTGAAGAAGAAGCCACATTTGTCTATAGCCTTCTAAGCTCTTGCCTGTTGGAGGATGACCAGCAGGCTGAGCAGGAGGTGGGTGTGAGGCCAGAGACCCAAGTGTCACTTTTTCCCTTTTTATGGTCAAATAATATTCTGTTACATATATACACCCCATTTTGTTCATCCATTCATCCATTGGTGGACACTTGGACTCTTTCCACCTTTCAGCTGCTGTGAATAGTGCTTCTGTAAACACACATGTATGTGTATCTGAGCGGTGGCTTCCAGTTCTTTGGGGTATATACCTCCTTCATTCTCATTTGATCTTGATTCTCCAGAGGTCATGCTGGAAGGGCTGATGAGTATCCACAATTTTAGTCTGCCTCAAACACAGGGGACTAGCTCAGCACCCTCTCCCTAGGGCCAACTACTCAGGATATCTGAGAAGACAGGGGCCAGGGGATCAATGGATATTGAGTGGACATTCCTAGCATGGTTCCTGGCATGGAGCAGGCTTGTGGTGAATATTTACCACTTCTGAATATAAGTTTAATTTAGTGAAGTCACAGAGGAAATTAAGAGAAGGGGAAATAGATGTTGTAGACTAACAGTTGGAAGAAGAGAAGGACACCTCAGGTTGGCAGGGTGGGAAGGGAGGACGAGGATCGAGAAAAGGGGAGAGAGGGTATCTGGCCAGAAGAAATCTCAGAAGCATTTTTGAGAGAAGCATTTTTTGGTGCTGAAAGTGGCTGAATGTGGTAGCTCATGCCTGTAATCCTAACACTCTGGGAAACCAATGTGGGAGGATCGCTTGAGCTCAGGAGTTCAAGACCAATCTGAACAAGAGCAAGACCCTGTCTCTACTAAAAATAGAAAAATTAGCCAGGCATGGCAGGTACCTGTAGTCCCAGCTACTCGGGAGGCTGAGGCAGAAGGATTGCTTGAACTCAGGAGTGTGAGGCTGCTTGAGCTATGCTGAGGCCATGGCACTTTAGCCTATGCAACGGAGTAAGACTCTAAATCCCCCCCCCCAAAAAAGGAAAGAACCCCCAGGAAAGCTGATGAGTGAGGAGCTCTAGTCAAACAGTTATTGTCTCTTTTTTGGAAAGCCGGGAGTATAAAATGAAGGAAAGAACATGGGACCATCAGGCTGAAGATGTGAGGTAAGAGGCAGCAACATCTGTTAGCTATGTCGAGTGACTTAACCATTTTCAGTCTCTTGTAGCATCTACAGAGTGGCCTTAAAATCTAGAAACAAAGGTAATATGATTTCACCATGTATTAAAATAGAATATTAATAACCCACTTATGGATTTGCCTGTGTTTACAAATTTGGTGACCACCCTCTGTGTGTGGGAAAGTGTTATCTATGTACGAGGTAACTGGAGGCAAAGGAGACCTTGTACTAAAATGTTCTGCAGACACCCAACTGTGCTGCAAGGCACCAGATGATGCATTATTTTCATTCTCTAGGAAAAATAAAAATACGCCAGGCACAGTGGCTTACGCCTATAATCCTAGCACTTTGGGAGGCCAAGGCAGGAAGATTGCTTGAGGCCAGGAGTTTGAGACCAGCCTGAGCAAGAGTGAGAGTCCCCACCTCTATAAAAAATAGATGAACTAGCCAGGTGTGGTGGCATGCCCCTGTTGTCCCAGTTACTCAGGAGACAGGCAGGAGGGTCACTTGCACCCAAGAGTTTGAGATTCCAGTGAGCTATAATAACGCCATGGCACTCTAGCACAGGTGACAAAGCAAGACTTCATCTCAAAAAGTAAAATAAAATAAAAATAAAAAAATTATCTGGGCATGGTGGCTCGAATCTGTAGTCCCAGCAACTCTGGAGGCTAAGGCAAGAGGATGGTTTGAGCCCAGGAGTTCAAGGTCAGACCCTACTGTCAAGCCTTTTCTTCACCTACACTCCTATGTGGCCAATAAATTCTACTGATCTAATCAGAACTTCTGGAGGGAGGGAAGGAGAAAGGAAGGAAGAGAAGAAAGGGAAAGAGAGAGCACACACTCATGCATGAAAAATCCACAAGATGGAAATTCAGTCCTTGAATAATTGAGAGTTGAACTATGTTGAACAGCTTAAATAAAGACTAAATCCTGCCTTTCTCCACAGTGGACTTCTGACCATGACAATGGAGCTATTTGGTTTAAAGAAATATTCAAGTTTTAAAAGTTAAAAGTTACTGATAGGCCAATTCCTTGCTTTGGTTCCCAGGGTTACTGGGATCCGTATTCCTATCAAATTACACCACATCAGATGACCTATTATTCTTCATGGTGTAGCACTGAGTGTGCCAGAAACAGGGATATAGGGAGAGTCCTTTCTCATGATCCTGTCCAAACCCTGGTCCACATGATTAGTCCAGGCTGACCCGAGCCCTGGGCAGCCACAGCCAGCATGAGGGTGTGCATATGGCTGTCCCTCCTCACCTCAACAACACTGTTCCTGCTGAGGGCTGCAACTCCCCTCTGATGGATGTTCCACCAGGAAAAGGCTCTTTGTTTTGTCTCTTTATGGAGTCCAACCACCTAAAGCAGAACCTGCACATAGCCGGTGGCCAGTACGTGTTTGTCAAATCACTAAATGATCCACCCAAAGCCAAAAGAGCCACACTTCTCAATTGCTGGCTGGGCTGGCCTGGGAGCAGCAAGGGACAGACAGTTGAACCCTCTCTTGGTTTAGAACCAAGACCTCAGTTCTAAACCACAATGTGAACACAGATGCCAGGCTGTGTGCAGGACATGTGTCTACACCCAGGGGATTTTAAACAAGAGAATGGAAAAATACCACCGCAGGGTGCACAGACACCTCTGTATCACAGCCGTGTGCTTTAAACACACAAACAGAACAGGACCATTCTTTTCCTTTAATAGACAAAACTTGGATCCCCACAACCTTGCAAAAACAAAAAATCCTTCTCCCAGGACTGTTCTTGGAGAATAGCTTTCCTTTTCTGGGGCAACAAAACCCCTTCTGAGCAAGAGCTGTACTGGTGGTTAGCCCTATATGATACTAAGCCTTTATCTGAATAGGCATTGCTTCCTAAGTGACAAAAATAAACAAACAAAAAAATTCACCAGGAGTGAGCATTTGAAAAAAAAAAAAGAAGCAGAAAACAACTAACAAGAACTTACAAAGACTGGGGAAAACAGTGCATTGGCACTCCCATCTTCCTGTTCTTAAAAAAAAAAACAAAAAACCAAGAAATCACATTACTTCTGAGTTAACCAAATAACCCTTACCCCGAACAATGGCATAAGCGGTTTTATTTATAAGGCCACAACCCGCTGTGGTAAGGATGGATAGTATAAAGTCAGAATGACAGAAATAAGCCAGGAAACATTCAAGTGTGACAGATTTGCGGTATGTACTTATTTGTATGTTTCATTTGGTTTTGATTTACTAATTAACAAGTGGTGCAAGAAAAACATATCTGGGTTGAGTTGAAGGCTTCTATGCTCTCACGGTTCCTCATCTCCACTTCCCGGGCCCTTGGGTGAAATAATCACCTTGGCTTGGTGGCTCTGCATTAATTTCCATGTCTAACAATGGCCCTGTCATTTCACTGTAGGATTGAGTTTAGGAAAAAACGAGGCTGGAGAAGAAAATTCTTAGCCAAGCTGGGAAAGGAAGAGAGAAGCAAAAGGCACAACAACCAGCTAAAGGTTTCTCAGCTACTCTCTCTCCCTCCTCTAATTCAAAATGCTGCGCTTTGTTATTGGTGCAGCAGGACGGAGCACATTCTTTGCTCCGGAGATTCACTGCATTTTCCTGAGAACACAGGGAAGACAGTATCTCAGGGTAAAGTTACTGATTTGCATCCGGATTAAGTCCAAGCTAAACTGCTCACTTAACATTCTGTTTTCCCCAAGGCGCAGCAGGTCTGCACAGTGGGACGGTCTACATGGGTGGTGGCTCCCTCCCCACCACCAAGTCACAAGATCTTGGTTCTTTTAGTATCTCAAATCACAGGCAGATGAGCTCAGCAAACAGGCCTTTCTGCAGGTCTGGGGGGAAAGTGAAGCAAGCTATCCTGCCATTTATTTGGACCAACAATTTGGCCTCAATAGGGTAATGAAATTACAAAAAGGCACACAGGATTGTGCCCCCAGTACAGGTAGCTGTGTGGCCATGCCTTTCTGGGACAATTGGGAGCTGCACTTGATTCACCTACAAAGGGTGGTTTGCCCTGCCCTTTTCTCTTCCTATCTGATACTGGCAACAAGTGGTCAAAAGGACAGCAGGAAGGAGAATAAGTGACGGTCATTACTCAAACCACTTCAGACCATCAGTGCCTTTCCCACAATTAGGGGACAGCAATTAGCACAATTAATGGTCTGAATTTTAATTTTCTCTCTCTTTTCATAACCAATGTCCAGAAATTGGCAGTAAAGAGTCCACCCCGACAAAAACCATGAGAGACCAGCCCCTTGGTCATACAAACGTGGGCTGCTCCAGGCGTGTGATCACACGGTCCCCTGACCCCTGCTGTGCTCTCATGATGAGAAGCCACTTGGGAAATGAACACATCAGAGGTGGCACCTGATCAGATGGCAAGAAGACAAGAAAGGGAATGTGAAACCTACAAGAGAAAGGCATTGGTGTGGTTAGAAGTGACTGTTGAGTAAGAGAAAAGGAAGCTGATCCCTCAGAGCCCTGTGGAACCAAGAAGGAAGTCCCCCCAACCAGACTTGGAAACAACAGAGGGATAATGACACATAACACAGACCACCCCGGGCATTGCTGGGTATTCCAGAAGGAGTGTAGACTCAACCCAGAGGATACTCACCCCTGGGGATCCTCCATAGTCCTGCTTCTGGCTAGAGCAACCAGGTAGGGCCCAAGAAGAAAAGGAAATATGGACCCTGCCCATCATGTTACGGAAGAGTTATATATGAGAGTCTGGAAGGACTTTACTTTCTTGTGTACCTGCTTCAAACAAAGTACAGACAGGTAAGAATAAGGTGACATGGGAGTGCTCTCTCCGACAGGCTGTCACTACATCACAGTGGAGTCTCTGCTGCCCACGTGGTTGGAAGAAGCAGTGCGCACATCAACAGCAACCCGGGAAAGCACCTTATCTCTTTAAACCACTAAGGTTTTATAAGTTACCAGAGATGACCAGATTTTATTGTCAATGAAGGTCAGGCAAAGAAAACTCTGGAAGGTCAGTGTGGATTGAAGTGGGCACGTTTTCACTGGCACAGCTGGGAGTGAATCCAATAGTGAAGGTCTAGCTTCATCCAGAAGATTCTCCGGCATGTTCCACTGAGGAGGAGCGAACAGGGTCACAGGCCTTGGTTAAATGCTTCCTTTTTTTTACCCTTTCCCCTGTCAGTTTCCCCATCCCAGCTGAAAGTGAGGTGTGACTCTAAGAAGATTAAAATTGAAATATACAGGTTCCAGAAAATGCCAACATTCAGCTGCAAATCACTAAATTCAACAAATATTTACTTAATGTCTGTTATCTATAAGGTATGCTAATAAACTTTTGGAATTATCAGATAACGTAGTTCACGTTTGCACATGAAATAATTTTAAAGATCTTTAATTAATGGGCTTTGAAAACACTACACATAGACTGAACGGTATCTTGCTATTTAATTATTTAAATGGATATTCTGTTAGGGCGATCCCTCCTCACCACTTCCCCCAGTGTCCTTGAGATAAACTAAAAGATGACACAACAATTTGCCAACTCCTTTCCTCCATTGTTTATCAGATAGAAAGAATCGATAAATGTCTGCAGTGCAAATCAGGTTTGAGAAAAGGAGTCAGAAAGTCACTCCTTAGAAGACTCACAGTGGGCTCTGAGAGCAGGTGCCAAGCCAGGCAGACTGTGCTACTCACCGGCCCTTGCTCAGAGAATTCTAGAAAGATCACTGGGAGATCTGGATCAATCAGAAAGTCTGGACCTGCCCATAGTCAATCACATCATTATTATTAATGTCATTCTTGAATCCTTCCTCCGAGCTCTGAGTCTTCCTTCTCTTATTCTTGCACACCCAGCTCCATGACACCAGCCCTCCCTGACTGCTCTATTTTCAAAATCTATCAGAGTCCAATCTGCTCACTAGCTCCACAGCTCCACAGCTACTGCTGTGGACTAAACCTTCACCTCCTGTTGTCTGAACTACTACAAGAGTCACCTAACTTGTGTTTCTCTCATTCTACTTTGCCTCTGCAGCCTATTCGCTACTCAGTGGTCAGAATGATCCCCTTAAAATACAAATCAGATGATAACATTCCCTGTGCATAAGATTCAAATGCCCTCCCTCTCTCAGAGCAAAAACCTTTTCAAGATATTATTCAAAACTCTTTACATGGTACACAAAGCCCAACCAAATTTGGACCCTGGCTTGCTGTTTGACCTCATTTCATGCCATTAAAGAGGCTTCTCAGTAGGCCAATTCCATGAAGGTCCCAAGCAGGCTCCTGCCACAGGACCATTGCAGTTGCTTATGCAAGTCTCCACTTATTTGCTCAGTGGAGATGCTCTTACTTCAGCCAGCCAGCCAGCTCACTCAGACTTATCACATTCTCTTGGCTCAAATGCTATCTCCTTGGAGAGCCCTTCCAGACCACATAACACAGCACATCTGTTAATACTCCATCCCCTGCACTTTTTTTTTAATCTCCACAGCACTCATTACTACCTGGTATTACACTGACTTTGTTATTAACACCTTGTTATCCATCTCCTCTACTAGAATGCATGTTTCATGAATGTAAGAAGCTTTGTTGGTGCATTTTTATATCCCATATGCACCTAGGTTTGTGCATGGCAAGTGGCTGATGGCTGATCACTCTTTTGAATGTATGTGTAACCTCCTCAATTGTATTTTCTTCATTGACTAAAGGCAGGTCATAACAACCCATGGAAGCATTTCAGGAAGTATAAAGTTCAATATACTATAAATGAAAGGGGTGGCTAATTTCTTTTTGCCCACCCACCTTGGAAACAAAGCAGAGTCAACAATTCAATCAGCCTCATCTTTTGCGGGTGATGCAGCCCCAACAGGTAGTCAGGAAAATATAGTTTGGGATGTATAGTAACGGTAATCCCTTGACTTAGAACATTTTCCATGAAAAAAGAAAGCCAGAGATTTGGGAAGATAGAAGACAGAAAATCTTCTGTTCTGACTGTTACAGAGCATGTTCAGCAGGCCTGCTGTAATATCTAATTCCACATTCAGAAGCTTTACAACAGATTAGTGCCAGAATAAAGGAGGAGGCCCATTCCCTGGAACAAACACACTCTGCCCCGATCCCCCTATGGTGCGGAGTCCCCTTGCAGTTTCCACAACTGAATGGCCTGGAGGAACTAGTTGCTATGGCTTAAGATTCCATCAAATCAAAAACAGTCTGAATGCTGGCACGGGCGACTTCTGGAACTGGGGCTTTTGAAAGTCATACCACTCCTGTCTCATTTTGTACCAATGCTCCCAGAGGAGGAGGAACCATCAGGAAAGAGAATCTAAAGCGTGGTGGGAAAGAGCATGGGTGTTTAGACAGCACAGTGAGAAGTGGGTGGAGACCCGAGGACCCAGGCCAGGGGAAAGAGGGAGAAGTGTGTTCTGTACCCACTCCCAGCCTGGAAATAAAACCCAGAGAAGGAGGGCCCATTGCAGGCTGTGGTCTGGTGCAAGAGGAGGCATCTGAGAATTGGGCTCCAGGTGTCAGGAGGGAACGGGGAGAAGAAGGAGGCCTCAGGGACCTGACCCAGGGCACAAGGTTAACTGCGCGAAGACCACAGAGAAAAGAGCAGGCCATCTTGTTTCTGCAGACAGCCTCCTGTTTCAAATGCCAGGGGCACTTAAAAAGTCCTTCCCATAACCCCGAAGTGCAGCCCGGCTCGGTGCTCGGAGTGGAGGGAGTGTGGATAACTGACATCCAGAACCTGAAGCCCTATTTCAGGTTAAATCTCACTCCCAGTAACTTTCCCCCTTACATTCCACACAGCCAAAGTCCCTTTGTATGCATCTTTTCAATATGCCAGGCATCCGGCAGCCTTAGAACACAGGGACGGTCTTGCTGAGTGAGAAGATTCTGAATCCCGACTGCACATTCCTGCGTTGTCTTGCACAGTGGCGCGCACACCTTGTCCTCGCTTCACCTTCCCGATAACCACACGTGGTGGTCACCATTACTAGACCCCTCGAATGTTTAGGGAAACTGACTCTCAAAGAGGGAAGTAACCCACTCGAGGTCACATGCTTGATGAGGGCAGAAACAAGGTATCACCCCAAAGCTGACACAGTGACTGTCACACTGCAGTGCCCACGGGTAGCCAGAGGAGTAATTCTGGGAGCAGAGATGACAGAAGAATGGGCTCAGGAGTCTCCATTGGCTCAGCGAGGCATCCAGAGAAGCAAACTACAGTTCTCCCACTCAGACCAGGTACAGCTATCCTAGGGCTAGGGGACAAGAGAGTCATAACCCAGGGCCCAGGTCTCCCAGTTCTTAACTCAAACTTCCAGATCTAGAGGGAAGAGTAAGGAAGAAAGTTCCTAAAAAGCTGGTGTCATAGCTCAGGAAAGTTCAGGTTGCCCTGGAAGAAAAGAATAACTGGAGAAAAAGCCCACACCAGACCGAAGAATGTTCCGCAGGACACACGTGCCTGGGGAAGAGAGAAACATGAAGAGTGGGCAATCCAGCGACTCGAGAAATGGGTGTCAGCCTCCTGCCTGGGACACGTTTACCTGCCTCTGGGAATGAGTGCAGAGACGGGCACGCCCTGGTTGGCCACCGGCACCCGACTCCCTTCAGGAATGCAGGCGGAATTAGGGCTTCCAGGCCACAGTGCACCAGAGCTCTAGGAAGGCTCCTAGGCAGACCTCCTTGGGGTAGGAAAAAGAGGAGGGCCACGTGAAGCAAAGAGACCAGTCCTGAGACCCTGGAAAACACTTTTCTGAGAGCTTTTGACTCGTGTGGTCCATGGAGTTCTGGTGACATTATACCCAGCAGCTTCCTGACCTGCCATAAGCCCACTGGCATTGGACTCTATCATCTCAAGGGAATACTTTAGTGCCATATTGGAAATGCTGCAATAACCAAGGCAAATTCAAATAACAGAAAAATAGGAAGCCGAGGTGGGAGGATTACTGGAGGCCAGGAGTTCAAGAACAGGATGGGCAACATAGCAATATCCACAAAATAATTTCAAAATTAACCAGGAGTGGTGGTGTATGTCTGTAGTCCCAGCTACTTGGGAGGCTGAAGTAGGAAGATCACTTGAGCCTAGGAGTTTGGGGCTGCCATGAGCTATGATCACTCCACTGCATTCCAGCCTGAGTGACGGTGTGGGGTAAACTCCCACAAAAATTAAATGAAATGTGCTCTTTTAATTCCAGAAACTGAGCGAAAAGACTTCCGAGTATTAAGCGCTTTTGTCAAGACCTAAGCAACCTGGGAAAACAGTGGGGGCCTGAAGGCCAGGCTTAACAACCTCCGACAGGGAACCCCAACTGTGTAGTCAAGTCAGCCTGTCAGATAAGGGTTGAAACAGCCCATCTGTGCAGAGGACATGACTCAAAGGTTGATGTGAGTGAAAAGAAAAACTCCATCGGAATGATGTGAGTAAAATACTCCATCGTAACTGCAGGGTCTCCAAACCATAAGAAAACAGTCATGGAGCCAGTTTCTCAGAAATTTAATTGAGTACATAGAAGAAAAAGGTCTTACTCCCCCATTTATCCTAACCTTTAACTTTAACAATAGAAGTCAGATAATGTATTGTTCTTTTAGGTCTTCAAAGAGGAATGGCCTGAGGCTAGCTTAAGATGGTTGTCTTACTTTCCCCGGCCTTTCTTTCTTTAGGCTAATCTTATGAGGGCTATCTCACACTCCCGGGCTTTCTTTCTTTTCTATAGTTTAAGATAAGAATTAAGGACGTTAGGATTATTGATCAATGTGGTGTACGTGACTAACTCCCAGTAAAGGGGAGTGGAAAATAAAGACATTTTGCTACATGCCACCTAAGAGTGTGTAGTTGTTTCTTGCTTTTAAACAATTCTAGGAGGGAGCTTGTACCCACAGTCAAGCCGTCCTTCTCTCCCTACGAGAAAGAACATCACCTAACATGAAGGAGTAAAAACTCTGTTTCCAAAAAAAAAAAAAAAGTTAATAACAATAAAAGAACAAACCTTTAAAAGAAATCTATTTACAAAACCATAAGTATGAGATGATACCATTTAAATGCACACACATTTTAAAATGTACATAATATAGTTTTTAAAGATTAAAAGTATATACAACATAATTTTAGGTAGCTGTGGTGATAGAAAGATCATGGATAATTTCTATCATCTTATTTTTGGTTAGCTATATTTTATAAAGCATTCACTATTTATAAACTATGGTATCTAAATAAAAAGTTTAAAAGTCTATCACTTGAATGGACCACCAATGCCCCCAATTTTACCAACTCAACTTCACCCTTCAAAGAAGTTGCTAAATACTCTCAGATGACTAGGAGCATATTTGGAATGCCTTTTTCCATCTGATTAAAAGATTACTCACCATAGTCCAATCTACGGTAACTATGCTACAAAAAGCAAAAAATGCAGCTTCTGTTTCTCTTTGACTATCACGGTATTACCTCAACTCCAGCTGGAAAGATGGAAAAACAACATTTGGGGATTGAAAGACCATCTTCATTTACACACTGAGTTTTGGAAGAAAATTGTAATGGGGGAAAAATGTTAAATTCATCTAGAAAGGATTTCCAGAACAGATTTTTGGTTCCCATGGTTGGGCTCACATCAATTCAGTGACTCTGCTGACCCATTCCCTGGCTTAAGGCTGGTTTCCCCCCTTCCCTGACACCTCCTTTTCTTCCTTCTCTCACCTTCCCTTCCCTTTTCCACTTCTTTCTCTCCCTATCTGTTTATTTCAGTTTGCCAATTTCAAATACAACCACTTTCTGGATCTGATAGTAAAAAAGTACTGTTGCCAGGCAAGCAATCCCTGAAACATCAGCACATAAATTGGCCTGGACGGACTCCAGCCAGCTAGCTGTGAGTAATGAGACCATGAAACACATATGCAGTTATACCCTGTACACTCAGGTTTGAATTTCATCTGGATCACCTTCTCCAGCTGCTAAAACTGGGATAATCCCGGGCAGACCAGGACAAGTTGTTCACCCTACTGGCATAAAACGTCTAGAAGTTACCCGGTGGTCACACGTGTGCACCCGTGCACCCAGTCACACAGACTCGTGTGTACCCACAGACACATGCCTGTGTCTCATATAACTGCTGAGCCAGGGCACAAGGTTAATTGCACAAAGTTTTTCTGTCTTCTTTCTTCCCAAATCTCTGGTTTTCTTTTGTCCCCCTCATTTTCTGCTCCAGCCAAGTCTCAACATCTACCTCGTCCTTATGTATGAAGTTCTTCCCTGTCATTACTCACATCCTCATGTCTTGTCCTGTTTGAACAGGGGCTATCCCACTCTGAAATCTGGCAAGAATGCCTTACCAATTTCATGTGTTTATAAAATGCAATCAGCAGCTCATGAGTAGGGACTCCTATCCCCAGATCCTGGGTAGGTTTTTCCTTTTTGCAACATCAACACATCTAAAGGGGATGCGACTCTGATGCAGGGGTCAGGTGTGTGACCTAACAGGTTGTATGGGACGGTCCTAAAGTCCACAAGTAGCTGCGTCCCCCATCTGCTCTAAAAACAAGCAAGAGAGTTATGCTCCAGAAACCCAAACCCTGGACGAGGCCCCTTGGTTTGAGCCAATGCTCTGGCTCTGTTTGTGACCAACGTGGACAAAAACATTCGCTTTGAGGGGACTGGTTTTTGATTAAACACTGCCTACTAGGAAGGAAGCCTCGAAAAGCACTGGCCGCAGAAAAGAACCGCTCAGTTGTGTATGTTGACAATGTGGGGCTTACATAACCAAGTCAGTTACTGCCTACAGCTGCTAGCAAGTTTGGAAAGAACCCAAAACTTTCCAAACCAGAAGTGGAAGTGCTGAAATATCCTACAAGTTGTGGTAGTGAATGAAATGACAGGGCTCTACAGGGAACGTTAAAGATTCCAAAACCTTTTCTATTTTATTTCCCCCAAGTTCCCTTCAGCAGAGTGGAACATAATGTCCCCCAAGTATAAAAATAAACACAATGCTGCCACTCTTGTCTTATACTAGAAAGAAGAAATGTTTAGGGGCGCTTTTCCCATGCTGCTAGGGCAGTGAGATTAGGAAATCTGGAAAGCTTTCCCAGCTCTCACTCCTGTGCATTTGCTTGTTGTTGATCTACTAGAATTCTTTGTATTTTGTTAAGTTCTGAGAAAAATCAGCAAAACAACACGGTCTCTAAGCCATGGATTTGGTCTATTTTATGCTTTTTAAAAGTTTTCAAGTTAAAAAAAAATGTGTGGCACGATCTAAATTTATCCACCTGTTGGACCCACGAGAGGAGGGCACAGGACAGACAGGACCAGAAGGCTGAGCAGGACTGGGCGATGGCTTCTCCGTCCCAGCTCTCAGTGTCCTCTCTTGGCAACATGAGGGGGATGTACAAGGTGATTCCCAAAGTCCATCCCAACAATCCATTTCTAGTACTACAGGAGGTGTTGGGATAATCTAACATTCTGGCTTGCTAAAGGTTAAATTTAAATTAAAAAAGCTGAATTTTAAATTCAGCTTTAAAACACCAGGTAGTTTTCTGCCTTCATAAAACACACAAATCACATCACTCTTCAGTATCCTGCAGAACCTCAGTATTGGCATCCACTGAAAGGGGACAGTAAGAAGTCAACAGAGTTGCTTAGTTGAGACCTTTGAACACCAGAGTCCTGGGGATAAAAGCACGTGCCTATTCTCACACACACACAAGGGGAGACGCCAACGAGCTCGTGAACACACCTCTACGCACGTGGTAAACAGTTAAAAGGCAAATCATCATTTTTAAATTAGACTGAATATTTGCTTGGCCAATGACCTACCTAGAAATTGTTCTCTTGAGAGTGAAAATGGCAATGGGGGGGGGGGCTGAATCTTTATTTGTCTTTGTTTCCGTTTTTCTTCTCTAAGTAGAGTTCAGAAAATAGATCATCCTGGTTAACTGAAGGATCTGATCTGAATAAATGAAATATTATCATAATAAAAAGACCAACCAGCGGCTAACTGATATTAAAAATAGCACAGTGATAATTTTCACTCATACAGTACTTTGTGGCATGTTCCCCGAATGTCATGGTTTTGTATTAAAAAATACATATGTGTACATATGTAGATACAGGGTGGCCGTAAAGTTCGTGTGCAATTTAAAATACATGTCTCTATACAGAACCCCTCCAGGGAAACCAAACATGAAGGGAAAAAAGTAAAACAAAAACATCCACCAGCCAAACAAACCCTATTCTGATGTGCACTGTAATCAAGTTAAGCTAGTTCCCACAGTCAGTAAACAAACCATCAGTCTGAAAAGAAGGCTGGCAAGGGCAGAAAACAGTTATGGATGGGACTTTATCTGAGAGCCTTTCCACTGGAAGGGATTTTCTCAAATTTTATTTTCCCCTCCTCTGGCCTACCAGAGATATCATGGCTGAATGTTCTGACACTCTCCTCATGATGATTTTACTGAATCCAAACTCACTGGTGGAAAATGCCTGGGTTTTGCAGTCACAAATAACTTGTGTTTAAATTCCAGCTCTACCACTCATCAATTCGTTGACCTTTAAAAGTTATTTGACCTTGAGCGGCACCTGTGGCTCAGTGGGTAGGGCGCTGACCCCATATACCAAGGGTGGCAGCGTCAAGCCCATCACTGGCCAAACTGCAACAAAAAAAATAGCCAGGCGTTGTGGTGGGCGCCTGTGGTCCCAGCTACTTGGACCTCAATTCTCTTGAGGCAAGAGAATTGCCTAAGCCCAGGAGTTGGAGGCTGCTGTGAGCTGTGTGACGCCATGGCACTCTACTGAGGCAATAAAGTGAGACTCTGTCTTTACAAAAAAAAAAGTTATTTGACCTCTGAGCTACTTACTTTTTAGATGAGGAGAACATCTGTTCTGTGGCTCATTGAGGATTAAATGTAAAATCACCTGCACAGGACACAAATGTCAACTCCATTCCCTTCACCCACTGCCACGTATTTCTCTTTCCCCACTATTTCTTCCTCCCTTTTCAATACATTTGTCAAGATTATATCCTCAATTAATGCTGAACGAGGGTGTGAATGGACACACGAGCCTCTACAGCAATTTTTCATCCTACTAAACTGATGGTTTTGCAACCCGGAAGGTGGGACTTCCGTAGGCCCTGTGTGAAATATTCTAAAATAAAATCACAAATCCATCCTGAAGTGTCACAAAGTCAGACTGTGACAATTTTGCCAGCAAGCACAGCTTACCCCATGTCAATACACAAGTGATTAGTGAAATGCCTCTGCCAACCATTTGGTTTCCAGCCAGAGCTACTATTTATTTCTACAATGCTACTATGTTCTATTTCCTCTTGTCTATTTTTGGATAAATGGCTTGTATTAGGAAGTCCAGCAATTGGAGACAAAGGAAAATGTTAATACTAAGCTCGTCTTTACTGATAAACGCTCATTGTTAATTATAGCAGGAATGAATTAAGTCATTTTCTTCCCTTCTTAGAGATCTTATTATAGTGTGTGTTCTTTAAAATTTAGTATTAATTTATAATTCAACTGTGTGATCCTTTCTATGATCATTTTAACCTTTAAAATGTTTTCATTATAATGTAATTGCAACCAAGACTTTAATTAATGGTGGCTTTGCCGTTGCCACCATTAATTCTCAGCAGCAAAAGCAACAGCAGTTACTATTTATTAAACAGTTATTATGTGCCAAGCACAGTGGTAAGCAAGCTCTTACAAACATCGCATTCACTTCTCTCCACTCCCATTATTGTCCTAATTTACTGATGAGAAATTTGCCCCAGTTCCTAAAGCTTATCAGTGGCAGAGGCAGGATTTGAGTCCAGACGTGTTTTGTTTGTTGGTTGGTTTGGTTTCTTGTTTGTTTGTTAGTTTGTTTTGAGACAAAGTTTTACTCTATCACTCTGGTTAAAGTGCCATGGTGTCATCATAGCTCACAGGAACCTCAAACTCTTGGGCACAAGCGATCTTTTTGCCTCCGCCTCCCGAGTAGCTGGTACTACAGGCGTGCACCACCACACACAGCTAATGTTTTCTATTTTTGGTAGAGATGGGGTCACACTCTTGCTCAGGCTGTTCTTCAACTCCTGAGCTCAAGTGGTCCACCTGCCTTGGCTTCCTAGAGTGCTATGATTACTGGTGTGAGTCACCCTGCCTAGCCTACATTTTTTTTTTTTTGAGACAGAGTCTCACTATGTTGCCCTCTGTAGAGTGCTATAGCATCACAGCTCACAGCAACCTCAAATTCTTGGGCTTAAGCAATTCTCTTGCCTCAGCCTCCCAAGTATCTGGGATTACATGCACCCACCACAATGCCCAGCTATTTTTTTTGTTATAGTTGTCATTGTTGTTTGCTTGGCAGGCCCAGGCTGGGTTCAAACCCACAAGCCCTGGTGTATATGGCCAGCACCCTAGCCACTGAGCTATGGGCACCTAGCCCCTACATATTTTTTATTAGAAATATTATGCTTTTAATCACTCTGCTATGCTACACACATAGAGACAGTTGCCACACATCCAGAAATAGATCCAAGTGCATCCGTTTATCAGTGTTCAGGTACCACCACTTGGTAGAGGTCTAGAGTCCACAACTTCCAGAAGGTATTTTGAGTGAAGGCTTGAATGGCTTGGTGAGAGAAGCCAAGACTGATCCTTTGATTAAGCCCCAGGAGTTCTTGGGCATATCAAGAAAGAAGGGATCCCAGAAAGGGAAGAATAATCTTATAAAAGGTAACTTAAGAGCTTGGTATCATGTAATTTAAGTATTTTAAAAAATATTTAAATAAACTCATTTTATACTCCAAAAAGGTGAAACAGAGAGACATATTAGTCACTACAAATTGAAGAAACCAAGACACTTAGAGACCAAGCTCCCTTTTCACTCTAGGGACAGAACTGGAGCTAGTAGATAGGTGTGCTGACTCTCAGACCACTGGATTTCTCCTTTCAATGGCCTGAAGGAAGAGTGAGGCATGGTGAGAGGAGAGAAAGGTGGCAAGAGTTACTTCCAGTGGTTAACAGTGAAGAATTCAGAGATGGTGACAAAGGATAAGATTTAAAAGGGTACATGTGCTTTATGTGAAAGAAAAAATACATTCTAAAATAAAACTAAAGAATAGCATAAGCTTCCAAACAACAGAAAGATAGAAATGGGAAATAAAAAAATATATAATCTTAAGGATGAAGAAATCTAAAAGTCTTTGGCATCTACCTGTATTAGGTAAATTCCTAAAACAGAATTCTAAGATTTCTTGCTCCAATTCCTGGGATTGTAAATATGATTATGTTATGTTATATGGCAAAAAGGGATTTTGTGGATATAATTAAGGTTGCTAATCAGTTGACTTTGGTCAAAAGGAGAGTATGCATGCAGTTTGAATTGAAATGTATCCAGTCCAATCCAGTCCAATCTAATCCTAGGCGCTCTTTAAAAGCACAGAGGTCCAGCTGGTAACACAAGAGGGACGTGGAGAGATTCCACGCATAATCTATTATTGGCCCTAAGGATGGGAAAGGCCACTTGATGAGGAGCATGGACAGCTTCTAGAATCTGAGGACAGTGCTGCTGACAGCCAACAGGAAAAGGGGGACCTCAGTCGTACAACCACAAAGAACTGAATTCTTCCAACTATCTGAAAGGAAGACTGGACTCATCGGGTTCCCCCAAACTGGACACCAGCCTCCAAGAACAGCTGGGCTTTCATTGTGAATCTCTGGGGCCTTTTGGGGAAAGAGTAAAGAAAAAGAAACCACCAAGTGGGTAGGAGGAGAGGGAGTCACTGTCTCACTGTCTATCTGGCTATTTATACATGTGTTTATTTCCAACTCCAGTGTTAAGAATCAAGGGAATTCCCAAGATAAATTGTAGACAGATGCTGCCTTGGGATATCTGAAGAAGTTTTAAAATATATTTTTATATAGTGGCTTACTTAAAGTAAAGCACCACTTTGCTTGGTAAGTACCATTTACCAAGAAAGTACTGGAGGTACTTCACAAAATCAAATCATACACCACAATAAAAATTAGTAAGTGAGAAAACTAGGGAAGAGGAAAGAAAATGAAACCAGTGATATATAAACTGTCATTGAGAACATTTACCTAAGCTATGGATGTTTTGTGGCCTTCCCAGGAATTACTGAAAGTGAGGATACATCGCCAGTTATACAATTCACAGACAAGAGTAGCCCAGGAAAAGCCCAGACCTGGAGAAAGGCCTCATTTGGATCCTTGTAAATGAGACACTGGGTCAACATTGTGAATGAGGTCCTCATGGCACTTTCCTCAACACAATGATAAAATTCACAGAGTTGTTGAAAATATAATACAGACATTTATATTTCTCATTTGTTTTTCACATGGTTTGCATATTTTAATTGGATGCTAATGTTTTTCTTCTTGATCTATATGGCCTCTTTATATAAAAAGGACAGCTTTGGGCCATATTTATTGTGTATCATATTTGCAATATATACCAAAGTATTAATGTGTATATTTATTTAATTTTGTTTATATTTTGACATAGTTTTAAAATTTTAGGTAGTCTAATATGTAGATATGTATTTCCTTATACATACCGTACGTGTAAGGAATATATAGAGTACCCCAAAAGTTGCCCCTAAAGTCACCATGTGTAGGGAAAATGGGAAATGGTAGCTAAACGTACCTTTACGTACAAAATATTCATTACAAAATTTTACAAAATATTTATAAAATATTCTCTACGTGTTGGCCGCCTCTTTGTAAAATTTTATAATGAATATTTTTGTAAATAAAACTGCATTTAGCTACAATTTCCCATTTTCCTTATGTATGGTGACTTCAGGGGCAACTTTTAGGACACCCTGTGTACACATATGTACACACATATTAGAGTCTCCTGTTACTTTACAGCTAAAAATGCATTTCTCCATCTAGAGACCAAGTAAATAATCCCCTTTATTTTCTCCCAGTTTGTAATAGCTTAATTTTGTAAATTTCTCTGTTACCTAAAGATAACTGAATTTCAAAATGCATCTGAGGTTCAGGCTAATGCTCATAAAGAACTAGAATGAATAGTGTTCTTCACGCAAACAAAAGGACACTTTTTGTAAGATTGAATGTTTAAAATTATGTGAAATTAATTCATTATCCGTCCTGAGAACAACCAGACAAATACACTGACTACTCCCTCTTCCTTTTTTTTCCTAATCCACTTGTATACAATTCTATCAACATATATAAAACATCCAAGCCTTGGTCTAACTCAACCCTAACCCAAACAACTAAATGCTGAACTGAGAAATGCGGGCTTCACTTTGGTACCTCGCACTGGTTTTTCCACATTTGAGCACCTGCCTATGTTGACTCAGAGCTCCAAGCAGAGGTACTACACTGTCTAACCATGTGCAAAGCAGTAATTTTTAAGTATATGTTTTTCATTTAGCTGAGAATCCTAGTTATAAATATTTTCATCACCAGGGGCCTTTACTGCACCAAAAGAAAAGAGAAGTTATCCATTATAGAAGTTATCTGCAGAAAGTGTTCTCACCTCTGCAAGAGGTTAACTGGGAAAGTTTAACCAGAGGAAAAGCGGACCAATGCGAATTTAATGAAGAGGGGCATAGATGTTAGACAGACAGTGATGAGGCCTGGAATCAATTAGGTCAAATTATAGCCTTTGTGACTTGTGCAGAACTCCTCCTGTTACAGTCAAATAAAACAGCAAAGAAGAATACTACCCTGAACTTAGACCCCATTTCAGGAGTGCTTCATAAACAGTCTCCTGAATCAAGTTATGTCAGTTAGAGGGTGGGTCAGAAACTGTCAAACTGAAAACATTTCTCTCCAGGGAACATACATTTGCCTGAAAAGGGGGCTTGTCACTGCAGCAACCAGTGGAAAGGTGGACATAGCAACCAGTTGCCACGCCAACCCCTTCACTCTCCAAATCAGGCCCTCCTTCCCAATAGTCTTTCCCATTTCTTCTTCCACCTTTGTTCTCCTCCTCCTGCCATTTTATCCCCCAAGCAAGCTTCTCCCACTCCATGACCTGGTGCTCTGAATCTTGATCCGCCCCCCCCCCCCCCTGGCCTTTCATCCCTGTCAGACTGTTGCTCCTGGAACCGCCCCCACCCACCCCCCGCCCCCCGCCAACACCACCCTCCAAGACTGTGCCTCCAAAGGAGCCAGGGCTGCTGTGCACCAAGGGGTATCCCGGACTTCCAGGGCCAGGAGCGAGTGGGCCTGAGGGTAGATCTGTTCACTCAGGTATCACTGCTACAATCACTGTGGACATGGCCAGGGAAGCTGTCAGTAGCCTGTGACAGCGACCCATGGTCACATTTGCAAGGAGGTCATGGCCCTGGCATCACACTGGCCTTTGATGCTACGGAACATCAGCTATGTAATTGACTAGGTGGGACTGTTCCATCCCCAAGCAGGAGTCGTCCTGAGGTGACAGCACACTCACCAGGCCCTCTACATGTCATTTCCCAACAGCATGGAAAGATACCTACAGGGGCTCAGTTTCAGACCCAGGTCTCAAAGGACGGCTGTGGGGCTGATGGACTCCACACTGTCGCCCTCCCCTGGGGAATGCACAGAGTAAGGACGTTTCCTCTAAGGTGCAGATGGCCAGGAATCAGCACAGGCCCAAGTGTCAGAGAAGCAAGGCCAGAGAGCACTGCATCGTTCTTCTACTTTGAGATGTCCCTACTCTCAAGAATAACTGCCTTTTAATGCTTTATAAACACACTTTTAGTAAAATATAATGAATGCAATTACTAAGTATAATGAATTGCTCAAGAAATAATCTAAGCGATTCCAACAGATCCTTTGGTTAATTTTCACACTCCACAAGATTCCAGTTTATAACATCTGACGAAAAAAAGATCTAAGACAAATATAAATGTTGCAAGCTATCAGGGACATGCCTTTCACTGTGCAGTGTCTGGAAGCAACTCAGTGCCTTGATAAGAGTTTAGCTCACAAAGGGCTACGGTCCCCAGCATCCAGGGCCATGGGCTCATACTGGTCTGTGACCTACGAGGAATCAGGCCACACAGCAGGAGGTGAGGGGCCAGCCAGCAAGCAAAACTTCGTCTGTATTTACAGCAGATCCCCTTTGCTCACATCACTACCTAAGCTCCACGTCCTGTCAGATCAGAGACAGCATTAGATTCTCATAGGAGCATGAACCCTACTATAAACCGCACATGTGAGGGCTCTAAGTTACAAACTCCTTATGAGAATCTAACACCTGATGATCTGAAGTGGAGCTAAGGTGGTGATGCTTGTGCTGGAGAGTGGTTGCCAATACAGATTATCCTTAGCAGAGAGGTGTGACTGCACAGAGACCATAATAAATTGTATGCAGACTCATATCAATACCTGCCCAGCCCCTATCCATGAAAAAATTGTCTTTCATTAAACTGGTCCCTGTTGGTAAAAAAACATGAGGTTTTTTGGTGTAGAAAACCCAGAAGGAAGCAGAGGCAAGAAAAGAAAGACCATGACGGAGGTGCTTGGCTGCGCCTCCAGCTGCCGCTGGAGCCTTGGGGAAGCCTTGAGCTGAGCTGACCAGGCGGCAGTATGGTCGTCTACAAACTCAGGAAACTGAACTAGATGTTCTCTACCACCTCTTGGAACTTGAAGAATTCCATGATTCCATGGAGCTGTTTTCTTAAACTTTAGGGCTCACACAACTTGAGTGGCAGCATTTTGCTATTTATGGGTAAGATAAACAACCTGGCCTGGAGAAAATATTTAATTCTAATTCTTCAATAAACCAAATAAATGTATTTGAATATAATGACCTTAAAATTTTTTCTCCCATCAATACACACGATTAATCAAGAAAGTATGACCCAACTTTAGAAATTTGTGGAAAGACATGTAAGCATGTTTTATTATTATTTTTTAAATGGTTTGAAAACTTTGGGTTAACAATCTCTAACTTTGCATGCCATGGGTAACCAATGAACATTTGTTCAACAAATGTTAGAATAAGTAGTCTCATGGTCCAAAGGTCTTGGAGAGTTAACACAATGTAGTTTAATGATCAGATTGATTTTCCCTGAATTCTCCTGTCTTCAGTGTTTTACTCCCTAGAAGACATCCTAAGCATTCAAACCAATGAGGCTACTTTATACTTAGCAAGTCTGTTGCTCAGGCTGAACACAGTATGATTTCCAGCACAATCACACACTGTTCACCCATTGGGCTCTCAACCCTTAAAAAAATAAGAAACAACAAATAGCATCTGCAGTCAGAACCATGTCAGTCTATTTTACAGAATCTGAAGAGTTCTACTGAATGGTGGTGGGTGGAATGTGGTCAGTGGTCAGGAGACTCTCCTGGATTAAATGTTTTCTGGCATTCTTCAGAGGGGAGAGCAGTTAGTCTGCATTTAATTTTTAAACCACATTTCATCCTTTTCCGCCTCTACATAGCCACACACAGGAAAAAAAAAAAATCCTGTTGCTCATGCTACGCATTCTTTTCCCAATTCTTCTGGGCTGTTCTTCCAGTTCTGTTTAGAACAGCTAATCTTCCGCAAACCTGGATGGAGTGCAAGAGGCACAGTTTGCACATCCCTAATCACACAAACATAAATAGGGTTTGAGCACCATTAACCCCTTGAACAACAGCTTTTTCCTGACCACGGAGCCAAGGAAGGCTCAGGAAACATATGATATCTATTTCCCATTCATTCCAATGAGTTTATTACAGGTTACAGAAAGCTACCAGAAAGTTCCATTCAAATAAGCTCAAGCCAAAGGTTTTTAAAGGATGAATGTTTAAGCCATGGCTTTTAAATTTTTATCAACATAGATGTCAAGGAAGGGTATACTTCTGCACTCTACATCCATCGGAAGAAATGAGGCCCCAGCCAAAGCCTTCCATTTTAAAAATTAGCCTTCAATTTTCCTTCCAGTCCCAAGTTCCCAGGAATCTCCAGGCGTAGAAGTGTTAATGAGAAGAAAATGCCTCTAGTCAGAGTAGTTAAACGTTTGCCTGGTTTGTTCTTTCAAGATAAATAAAATCTGACAAGTTTGGTGCCTGTTGGAAAGGAAGAAGGAAGAGGTTTCAGGAACCATCGAAATCTTCTTGCTAACTTCCATGTCCTAAGAATATGCACCAAGTTTAAAAGTGATAATTCAGAACTGGTAGTCATGAGAAGGTAACTGCAACACAGAAATTCTGGATAATTGGTTTTGATTTTGCAATGTGGCTTTTGCAATGGGTGCCCCTGAGAGGCTCTGGGCAGTTTCTAGTAAATGAAATATGCATGGTTAATAAGTGAGATTCAGAAATACTTCCTCATCTACCTATCAGTAAATGCTCAGATTTTACAGCATTTTATCTTCTACTGACCAAAAATATAAGCTAACTAATTTAAGTACAATTTCTTAATATGCATATTTATTTTCTCCTCTCTTAATATTTAGAGACCTATGATTAGTAACCCAATTCACAGGCATGGGGGTAGAGTAGGCTGCATTCCACATTGTCTTCAAGATGCAATTAAAGTGTGGTAGAGGATAAAGTCAGTCTGCTCTTGTTAGGGTGGTTTGAGTTTTCTCCTTGTCTTTGGAACTGATGCTCCCTAACCTCCAATATAGCAGGGATTCTCAAACCTGGATCAGAACCACCTGGTGGGTCAGTAAAACACAAATTGCTGGGCCCCACTCCCCGAGTTGTTGAATTTAGTAGGTCTGGTGTAAGGCCCCCAAATTTGCATGTTCAGTTCCCAGGAGATGCTGTTGCTACTGGTTTGTGGACCACGCTTTGAGAACCGCTGGCCTATGTGTATTGAGAGGATGGAGATGGGACAGGAGGCTTAAGCTCCCTGTGGGGCACATTCTCTCCCCCAACTACAATCACAGAGAGGAATAATAAGAGGTCAATCTACTGTTTCCTAAGAATGAAGGAAAAACTGACAAATTGAAGCAAGAGGTGTTGCGATTAGACATTTAGAGAGTTGTCAAATACTGAAATGGGAAGGCAGAGAGACAGCAGAATTCTCTTGTCGGGAGGTTGTTAAAGACTAGAGACAACTTTTAATGCTATGGTATGATGTAAACTGAGAACAGGGACTGTTAACCAATCCATTCCCACCCTGTGATAGGTGAAGTTTTTCCTTTCCTGCTGACTTAACTATACTAGCTTAATCAGCTTACCAAAGTATGAACCTTTAATCCTAAACTACTTTTTTTTTTTGGAGACAGAGTCTCACTCTGTGCCCTGGGTAGAGTGCTATGGCATCAGGGCTCACAACAACCTCAAACTCTTGGTCTCAAGAGATCCTCTTGCCTCAGCCTCCCAACTAGCTGGGACTACAGGTGCCTGCCACAATGCCTAGCTATTTTTAGAGATGGGGTCTCATTCTTGCTCAAGCTGGTTTCAAACTCCTAAGCTCAAGTGATCCATCTGCCTCAGCCTCCCAGAGTGCTAGAGGTACAAGTGTGAACCAGCATGCCTGGCCTTAAACTTCTTTTAAACTACATTTTTCTTTTAAAAATTATTTAGCAACCCAATCTTAGTTCAAGGAGATGAACTATTTTACATTTAAGTAGAAAATATTAGTTTCATTAGGATGCAAAATACTTAAAGTTATCTAACCCAAGGAAAGAAAAAGATAACTAAGAAAAGTTGTCTTTATATATAACTTAAAGTTATATGCCCTTTAATAAAAAGTCTCTGCAGACTACTTTGATATGCACACGCCCTTTGTTTAAATAACATGGCCTTCTAGTTGTCAGGACCAACCAATGTGTTCCTTAAAATCACAGAAAACATCAAGAGCCAATGGAATGCATTCAGACAATCACAAAAACCATGTATTTTCAAGTCAAAAATTCTGTTCAGGGAAGGAAAGAAATTATAATTTGCACATGAGAAAAGCTACATAAAGTTTCATGATAAGAAAGTAAAGGATTATAAAGATGTCTGTATTCGTCTGTTTCTCATTGCTATAAAGGAAATACCTGAGGCTGGGTAATTTATAAAAAGAGGTTCATTCGGCTCATGTTTCTACAGACAGTACAGGAAGCATCACTCCAGATTCTCCTTCTGTTAAAGGTTTCAGGGGGCTTTCAATCAAGGGGAAGGGAAAGGGGGAGCAGGTGTGTCACATGGCAAGAACAAGGGGGGGGGAGGTGGGGCCAGGCTCTTTTAAACAACCAGCTCGCATGTCTAATAAAGTAATTATTGCAGGGAGGGCACCAAGCCATTCAGGAGGGATCAGCCCCCACGACCTGAACACCTCCCACTAAGCCCCACATTCACATTGGGGATCAAATTGCAACCTGAGATTTGGAGGGCCCAAACATCCAAACCATGACAGTGTCTTTGTACGGGGCAATCAGATTAGCAATCCTAAATATGGGACAAAGGAAATTTAACTTACAGGTTGCCCATTTATACAAAGAAGCAATCACTACTAAATTAATTGCATCAAGTTGAAGTAGGTAACAACTTCATTTGACAACCCTGATTCCCTATATGCGAAGACGAAGAAATAGCCTCAGGGTGCTGGAAGTCCCCTGGGCCCCTGGGAGGCTGGCACCAAGTGGTTAATGGGATGTGGAGCAGGCTTTGTAGAAAATATGTTCAATCTTAATCTGCTAGAAAGCATCCAGCCACATTGCTGACCCCACATCTCAGAACGCGACAGTCTTTATGTGTGAAAGAATGCATTCTTTCCAAGAGGACACTTCACACTTGAGCAGTAATGAGACTTAAGGCGACTGTAGTCATGTGTCATTCCAGCCCGAGATAAACAGATTCAAGTGTGCCTTCCACGATGACCTCGCTCAGCGTGGGACGCTTTGCTGGGACATTTTTTACATTGTGCCATATTTAAGATCTTAATGATCTTTGGACTTCTGTGCTAGAATATTTTATGATCTCTATTGACCCTCAAAATTCTCTTTGTGGGGTTTAATTTTGCCTTACATGGTGCTACAAGTGCTCTTTGAAAACAGAAAAGCTCTTGCACCAAATATCGACACTGTTTCCTCCAGTGGTGGTGAAATACGTGCTCCTTGATTCACGGTCATTCCTGTTACTCGAAACCTCTACAAAACTCTAATGGGTTGATCTGGTTTCCTTCCAGAGTATCTGATACACCTATATAATTAAAATTCCATCCTTCCTAAACCATTAAAATAAGACAGACTTGGTTCTTTAAATGAACCTCACAGAAAATCACCCAGCAGAGTGGCATCTCAGTGTCTCTCACCAGAATGACACAAACTTCATTTTACTTTTAAAGGTGACTGCCACCAAGATGATAATCATGTGTGTGCCGCATAGATACAGATCACTTCACATACCTGTATGTCAGTGTGCAGCTTTACAATCCAAAAGATAACATTTACGATCTCCGCACTGCATAAGGCATCGACAATGAGCTCAGTGATTATTCTGGCTCTGCTGAGAAGATGACAGATGGATGACCGACAAAGCTCTTTCATGGGAAAACCCTCGGTGGGGTTCACAATCCTTCACGGAGCTCTTTGTCTACGAGATCTAACAGCATCGCTAGACCAGAGACAAGAGCTGAACCTGGCCTAGAAAGTTTACATCAGCTCAACAATAGTGTTATGTGACTAGGTTGACCTTTAAACAATCAATGCACTTAGAAATCATCAATAATTTGCTTTCTATAAAAGATTTTATCACCCTGATGTGATGCAGGAGTGAGTTTATAAGCATCAGGTTGGTGGGAAGGGAGAGAGTATTTCTAATGGCTGGGATTTTTTATACACTAAAAATCAGTTGTAGAAAGAGATGGAAAATGTTTTTCAAATCATCTTGTCCAGTCACAGAAATTATTTAGTTTAAAGCAGCTCAGCACAGGAGGTTGTCTATACAGGTTCGATAGGAGTCCAAAGTATACTGTTTCTGACACTGTACATGTAACCTAGTGATGAACTCTGTGTTTAGGATGGAAGCTGAGTGAAGGGAGTGAGCCTGTCTTTCCCCGTGTGTTCTCCAAACCCAGCACAGTCACTGGCACAGTGAATGCTACACGTTTGCTGAATGAATGGATAAATAAATCGTCCATTCACAGGGAAAGAGAAAGGACTTCAGCATCACATCCAGATGTCTTTGTGCTTCTGGTGAAGGTTTCAGGAGCTGCCAATCAAGGAGGAAAGTGAAGTGGGGAGCAGGTGTGTCACATGGCAAGAGAAAGTGCATGAGCGGGTGGAGGTGGAGCCAGGCTTTTTTTTAAAAAGCCAGCTGTCATGTGAACTAATAAAGTACAACTCACTATCTCTACCTGGGGCAGCCACCACACCTTTCATGAGGCATCCTCCCTCGTGACCCAAACACCTCCCACCAGGCCCCATATTCAACATTGGGGCAAATTTCTAAACCACGGCAATGTCTTTCTACAGAGCAATCAGGTTAGCTAGCAATCCTAAATGTGGGATTCCCGGATTCGTTCCCCTGACATCCAGGGCGAATGTGAAAATTGCTCATTCAGATGAAGGACTTGTTAGATACCTGGTCTCAACAGTCATAGAGCTGCCTGAAAACTGTCCCGACAGCCACTCTGTATAAGACTAGCATCTCTACTGAATAATACAGAAAAGCAGAGGGAAAAAGGAAAGGAGTGTGGAAAGCCAGTTTATACGGCAAGATGGCCAGTGGGAGAAGGAGAGAACTTTCTTTAATCCAAGTTTTAAGTGAAGGTAAAAACCAACAGAAAATTACTTTTTTTTTTTTTTTTTGTAGAGACAGAGTCTTACTTTGTCACCCTTGGTAGAGTGCTGTGGCATCACACAGCTCACAGCAACCTCCAACTCCTGGGCTTAGGCGATTCTCTTGTCTCAGCCTCCCGAGTAGCTGGGACTACAGGCGCCCGCCACAACACTCGGCTGTTTTTTTGTTGCAGTTTGGCCGGGGCCGGGTTTGAACCTCCTGCCCTCAGTATACGGGGCCAGAACAGAAAGTGACTCTAACCTCTGCTTTAATTTTTATTTATTTATTTGCAAAAGTATGGAACGCTTCATGAATTTGTGTGTCATCCTTGCGCAGGGGCCATGCTAATCTTCTCTGTATCGTTCCAACTTCAGCGTATGTGCTGCCGAAGTGAGCAGTAACCTCTGCTTTAACTTCCTACCCCAGTGCTTTGTCTCTAACTTATATTCTGAGATAATCCTAAAGGGATCAGAATTCCTTAGCTTGGCCTTTGGGCCCTCTTCTAACAGGATCAGCCAGTCCACGCTCAATGTTTCCATCTTGTATTACATGCAGTTTAGGCCCCCATACCCAGCTGGAGCAAGCTCCTTAGCTTCCTGCACATTTTTCTCGTTTATCATTTTAGAGTCATCGTAGAGCGCCCACTTTCTAGTTAGAAAGTCCAAACTCAGCATTCTCATTTCAGGAGGACAAAATGCAATTACACTGATGACTGTAGTACCTGGTAGAAATTAACTAACATATTTCATCCTAACTAAACTGCCAGTCATAGTAAAATGCGGCATTCATTTACGTAACTGGCTACAGAAGATAAAAGCACGGCCAATTAAATAACGATGTACTGGCAATTGGCAGGCACAAACTGATTGCAAATGTTAAATGTGAAAAACACATGCATCGTGAAATCAATGAAATGTAAGGATAGCCGTAGTTACAAAGGGCTGGTCGAGAAGGGCGATCACATCTGGGCTGAGAAAACCATGGAAGAGAGGCCTCGTGAAGGGGAAGCCCCGTGAACTGAGCCTTCTAGCGGGTGAGCTTTCTACAGGTGGAGATAGTGGTGGGGACAAATGCCTGAGGTAGGGACGCATAGGGAATAGAGGTTGGCATTACGTTGGGGCTTAGTTTTTAGGACGGGAAGAAATGAAAAGTAAGACAAGCTGAAGGGTACTGAATTCCAGTGGGAAGGCAGCGGGGAGCCTTGGAAGATTCTTGGGTAGTATCACTACCCACAGAGACCATTAATCTGATGGTGGTATCTAGGATTACATCACAACTGTGTTCAAACCCTTCTATAGCTTTGAGTTGAACCAAATCTGAACTCTTTTCCAAAAATGCCAAAGCCTTCGATGATCTGACCACCACCTCCCTGTCTGTCTGTCTCACCTGACTGACCCAGCCACATGTGAGCCAGCCTCTGCCTCTGCCTTGGGGTGTCTACATGTGCCGCACCCTCGCCCCAGACTGCCCTTCTGTGTCTCTGCCTAAGCAGCTCCTTCCATCCTTCAGTTCGCTGCACACCTCCTTAGAAGCAGGGCGCTGCCCTGGCCAACCTCACGCCAAATCAGTTGTTTTCCTATATAGGCATCCTTCCTAGGACCTGTCACAGCTTGAAGAAATCTTCTCTTTAATCTGTTCTTTGTCTTTAGCTACCACGTCTCTCTTAGCTTCTGCTATTATCTCAGCATTTGCATGGAGTAGGTTTTCTGTGAGTACTTGGTGAATGGCCCACACTCTGTTCCAGGACACGTGCTCTGAGCCAGAGCACCAGGTAGGCCCAGACCTACTCACACTCACCATCTAGAAAGAGGGCACTGCCTAAGAATATCTGAGATGAAGAAACATAGTGATCCTCATTGTCAGGTGATGATCAAAGGAGCTCAGTTCCCAAGGACACTGCCACCTCCCTCTCTCCTTTCAGCAACCAAGTTGCTGTTGATGGTGGCGCCCTTCACCCTTCTCTGCTGGTCAAGTGTCTTTCCTGTCCACCCCTCCCTGCCCCCATGGGGTCTAACTCAAGCTTATCAAACAATGTTCTCCTAACTCAAGCTTGCCACCAGCCCAGTGTCATGCTGAACACTGTGCCTGTTCCATTAATTCTGACAGCCTTATGAAAAATGTCTCACTTATGAATATTGAAAGCTCTGGGAAACAGAGATCAAGGAAGAAGGACAGTCAGGTCCACCCTCAGTCTCTGAATGGTACTCCATTATTTGACTCCACAGGCTGCAGGAGGACAAGGAAAGAGCTGTTTAATTCACTATTGCATAGCTGGTGCTGAGAACACAGAGGAGCTCAATTAAAACTTACTGACTGCGTCAGTGAAAATGTTAAATAAGACATCCTTCCCATTGGGCTCAATTATGTAATCAATCACACTTTTCTCTTAAATCCAAAATATCTATAAATAGAGTTTTTAAAAAATGAATTAAGGACACAAAGCAATGAACTGAATTAGGTAGCAAATTAACTGGGTCCCCTCAGGTTCTCATCCAAGCTGCAGATCTCTTGGGCATTCTACCAAACGGCCAGTTGGCAGGTCCTCTGTGTTCAGGAAGCTGATTTGGAATTTACGCTCTGGATCTCGGTCCGCTTAAGGGCACTTCCTATCTCCACGATAGAAAGGGCCTTTGCGGGGCCGGGCATACGGCTCCCTGACCTAGAGCACACTGACCTTATCCATTAATTGTAGTACAGAACCATCTGCACCCCACATGGCTTGGTATCAGGCAGTCTGTTGCTTCTGCCAACAAGAACAACATCTGCTGTGTTCACTGTGGCTCGGGAACCCAGTAAATCACAAGAGGCATCCTCACATCTAAGTTCTCCCCAAACTTCACAGAGATACGGAAGCCATCTGTGTTCACATTGTGTTCTACAAGCCACTTGAGCTTCCTACCCACTGCATCTTACACATCTCCCAGAACAACTGGGAAAGGTGCTGGGGAGATTTTCCACTGACATTACTCTACCAGAGGTGTCCAACCTGTGTCCCAGAGACCACATGCTGATTTTGTGAGGACGTTTTTTCCCTTATCTGTGGTGTTAGATATTGTGAAAAGTATGCATGGACCTTTCTTCTTCTTCTTCTTCTTTTTTTTTTTTTTTTTTTTTT
>NW_003852421.1:4833051-4843374 GCF_000181295.1 Otolemur garnettii | reverse complement strand
AAAAAAAAAGGTTGGGTGCCCCTGACAGTCCCCGCACTCCTTCCAGAAAGCTGCTAGCATTGCTGGGGATGCCAAGCCTATGGTGGAACATGACTTGGCAGCACCAATTGTCCCAGGCCTCAGCATTTGATCACTGCGAATCTCAGGGCTCAGTGTTGACCAGAAGGAAATGATTTCCTGTTCACCTGGGTTTGCTCTTAAGGATTTATTCAGACCCAGCCTGGCAGAGTCCAGCCGAGCGTCACTCTCTGCAGGTGCTTCTCTATCAAGTTTCTCAATGCGTCACAACTCAGCCATGAAACTCTGGACAGAAGTCCAACGGTATCAGGCAATGCCAAAAACAAGAGGACTGGTCTTCAAGAAAACAATAAACAAAGTGGTTTGCAAGTTGTGCAAGAAAGTTTTTAAGAGGATATTGTTCGAGTTAATAAATGCTCTATTAGAAAGTTGATGCTGAGCAACCCCAAATGGAGGGGCACTAGTCGTTTGCACAGGAGAGATCATGATTTAGAAATATTTTGCTTCATCATTTTTACCTTCGTTGCTACATTCCTGATGCATTTCTTCTTCCATATTAAGAGGCCAGATGAAAATAGCCCCAACTCTATAAAGCTTACGTACCCTCGCCAGTTCAAGTAGACAATCACTGTGCCTAGAACCCTAGCAAACACGGGTTGAATATGACTTCTTTAAATTAATAAAGTTTATTTTTCAACAATCACCAAGTCTTGGCCAATCAAAGCAGAGGACAGGGTCAGGTGTGAGATCAGTAGTTGGGTCTAAAGTAGAATTCAGAAAACTGCTAGTAACTTGGATTAACTCAAGAAAGGCCTTTGGGAAATATTAAAGAGATAAAAGTTACGAATTATTTTTTTCCGAAGGACTATTTGATTCCTTCTTTGAAATCTGAATGGTGCTCATTCTGCATTATTTGTCAGTTGATTTATAAAAGAACACACTCCAATAAGTACTTCATCTGTTCCTGAACCTGGAAATAAAATGGAACAATAAAAGGAATCCCAGAATAACTAAGAGTAAATACGTAAACCCACCACCAAACCCACAGGCACAGAAAACACCTTTAAATAGTAAAGGGGAAGCTACCACTGAACTCCCTGACCTTGGTAGGAATAAGCAAAGAGTTCCTGCCACCCACGTATGGTTTAGGCCTGGTGTCCCAGACACCATGGGCAGGACAGCCGGGAAAAGAAGAGATAGAAATGTTAGCGATTTTGTGAAACATTTGGGCTATGGAAACAAACACTAGTATGGGGGGAAATGTGAGATCAAGTGTAACAGGGTATGGACATTATAAAGTGTTCCACTGGAATTATCTGACTCTATAAGAATTTTTTTAAGCCTGTGTTTAAAAGTTCTCTCTCTCCTTAAGAGTTCAATGAATGTTCATTATTTAGTACTTCATGTGCCTCCATTACTTATTGTGAAGAAGGAAAAACCAGGACTATCCCATTTCATAGTCAGGGCATCTGAGATAAAAGATCACAGCAAATGTGATGTGCTTGGAGGGGGCACGTGAGGTAGGAAGAGATCACATGCCAGGCGGCTTCTTTTAGTAAAACTCATACACACACACACACACACACACACACACACACGCCTTCCTTGATTGTAGTAACATTCACCTCTTTTGGATAAGAGAACATTGCTGATAAAAATAATAGAAGCAATAGAAAAATTCAAAAGCATCATGCCCTCAAAGCTCATAAACTCAGGACTTGAGGAATTTGGAATGTACGCTTATTGAATGACACCTGACCCTTCTGCATTTGCTCGTATTCATAAGCAATCAGTTCCTTAAGCGAGTGGAGATGGCACCTGGCTAAGGGAACGTGCTCAACTGTCAACAAGGGTAGGGGCGAAGATCGAAGATTCTTCTCTGTAGACATTATCTTTTTTAATAAACAGTGTAACTGTAATACAGAGTGTCCATAAAGTTCATGGGCAATTTACAATAGTTGTCTAGACAACTGTATAAGTCAAGGAGAATAGATTTGCACTGGTGCTCCTGTCAAATGTAAATCAGGACTGCTTATTTATTTATTAAAGTTGAGTGGTCCAGATTACTTGGCTAGCTCATTACCAGTTACTATAGGTATTTTATTTTATTTTATTTTATTTTTGAGACAGAGCCTCAAGCTGTCCCCCTGGGTAGAGTGCCGTGGCATTACAGCTCACAGCAACCTCCAACTCCTGGGCTCAAGCGAGTCTCCTGCCTCTGCCTCCCAAGTAGCTGGGACTATAGGCGCCCACAACACCCGGCTATTTTTTGGTTGCAGCCGTCATTGTTGTTTGGTGGGTCCGGGCTGGGGATTCGAACCCGCCACCTTAGGTGTATGTAGCTGGTGCCTTAGCCGGTTAAGCTATAGGCACTGAGCCACTATAGGCATTTTAAAGCAATAGTTCTATGCTTATAGGACGTTGGCACTGGAGGAGACCTTGAATTTCTTTGTGGTCTATCCTCATTATTTACCAGGAAAATCTGAGGCCCAGAAGAGTTAAATAACTGGTGCAATAACATTCCGTTGGAATCAAATAATCCTTTGAAAAAAAAAGTTATAACTTTAATCTCTCCAATAATTTCCAAAGGCCTTCCCTGAAGTAATTCAAGTTGCTAGCCGTTTTCTGAATTCTACTTTATACACAATGACTGATCTCCCATCTGACCCTGCCCCCTGCTTTGATTGGCTGAGACTTGGTGACCATTGAAAATCCACAACATAAATAATCCTTGAAATGGATAATTGAGAACTGAGTGTAGTAATTTTAACAAATTAGCTTGGCACTCAGGCCTCAAAATGAGGTTATTCTGTTGAACAAGCTGCTCTCTCCTCTCTCCCGCCTTTGGAGTCCTTGCCAGATTTTGCCATCCAAAACCTTGGAATTCGCAGTAGCCAAAGTTTTCATGCTCAGTGTTGGAAAGTTCGAGTAAGCTTGTAACTTCGGCTACTGACCAATTAAAATCAGTACATGATGTGGTGAGAGAAAGTGAGTGAGTGAGGTCAAGAGGTAATAACTAAAAATGATGTAATGAGATGATCCAATCTCCCCAGGCTGCCAGAAGGCCACTGGTGACCACATTCTGAGTTTCCCTGTATCACTCTGGCCATCTGGCCATGGAATCTGTGACATAAAGTCACCTCTAACCTTAGCATGGGTCTCTCTGGGTCCTGAGCTGGTTATTATGACATCTGAATCTAAGGGAATTACTTTATAGATCATCTGCCTTATGCTACAGGTAGTGTGGTAGCTGAGGACTATACTGAACAAGTTTTTACCGGCAGGTAGACGATCTGATCTTTGTTCCCGCACCCTTAGCACAGTGCACGGCACATAGCAACGTCCAGTGCATGAATGTGGGAGGAATATCGAGCGTTACCTGAGAGGTGAGTGGGACTGACAAAACATCACTGGTTTTGAGAGTAGACTGTTGGGAACATTAGAACCTGAACTCTAAATTGGTGTGTTTTTGCTTGTTGGCACCGCTGACGTGGGATATTTGCTGATATGCCCACACACACTGTACCAGGCAGAGTGTTGGGAGGAAGAGTGGCAGCCAGCACCAACTCTAAGAGGCCACATGACTGTCAGCAGGGACTTGACCTCTGTGGGCTTCAGTTCGTCATCTGTACAGTGAAGAAAGTGACCCAGCTCTTCCCTGTGGTGGACCCAGGGTCCTCAGCCCTATGGTCTTGTATCCAGCTCTACCTCATGACTCATGGCAAGGACCTGGCTGACTTGGTCTAAAGGTGTAACCTGTGGCCTTGAACTCTAAGATGCCTAAGGGACTCTACACAGGTTTGTACATATGTGAAAGATGGGATGTTTTGTCATTACTAAATCCAAGACTTGGTCTCCTTGGTCCTTCTCCTGATCAAATGAAGCAACTAGCTAACAGACCAAGCTTAGGAAAATAACCTTTGTTCCAGAAACATACTTAAAGGAGGGAATGACAGAGAAGCATGAGATCCTCAATGCAACGGCAAGCAGACATCACCCGTCCCACCCAGGAGGAGGAGGAACCACCAGAGACATCTCTGATCTTTTCAATTACCAGTCTCTGCACTTCTCCAAGCATCAGGATAGAACAGATTACCACAGAGAAGAGCATTTAGTAAAGAAAAGAAAAAAAAAGAAAGAAAAAGAAAGAAAAGAAGAGAAAAAGAAATACACATAAAACACACACAAAAAACACAGAATCTAAAATAAATTTGTTTTTCATTTTGAGATTCTCTAAAACTTGCTTTGTTTCACTTTTTTGTGGCTGTTCTGAACAAAGTCAAAGTCTAAGAGATGAACCAAGCCATCTCCTGGCACATGGAATTTACTACTCATGTAATTTGCACTCCAAGAAAGAGATTTACAGACCCAGGGAGAAAAATAAATCAAAAGTACGCTTGTGAATGATGTCCAATGAGAACAGTGGTGTGATGAAATGTCGCCATTTGCAGTTTGATGGTTTATGACTCCCCCTCTCAACACCCACTCTTGTTTCTCACCTAAAACACAATTTCACGTTGATATAATTTATAAGCTTCAGTTGGCCAAGGTTGATTGCTAACCTTAACTTTCACTCAATGAATTCTTAGGTGCTTATTAGGATTAAAATACATCATCTCTTTGAATATTAATTCCTTAGCTTTAGATGCCAAGAGAGAGCTGAAGCGACTATACACTTCACTGCCCAGGATTTGTAACAGCCGTGTTTTGTATGGCGGATTGGGGGGAGCGGGGGTGCTGCCCGAGCTAGATTTATTTTGGAGACTGAGAACTTAGGGACACATTAAATAGAGCATACATTTAAAAATAAGCACCACCTGAAATTTCCAGTGTGTCATCTCCACAAAGAGCATAATGACGTATATTTGTTGTAGTTACTGCAAAGTTTCCTATTGCTTTACCAAACACTCCTCATTATTGCATTGGTGAGTCTACGCTGAAACATATTATGAATAGGTAGTACTTAATACAGCATCCTCTAAAGGAGGCACTCAGATCCAGAATTTTATTTTATTTTATTTATTTATTTTTTTTTTTGAGACAGAGCCTCAAGCTATCCCCCTGGGTAGAGTGCCATGGCATCACAGCTCACAGCAACCTCCAACTCCTGGGCTCAAGCGAGTCTCCTGCCTCCGCCTCCCAAGTAGCTGGGACCACAGGCGCCCGCCACAATGCTCAGCTATTTTTTGGTTGCAGCCATCATTGTTGTTTTGGCAGGCCCAGGCTGGACTCAAACCCACCACCTTAGGTGTATGTGGCTGGCGCCTTAGCCACTTGAGCCACAGGTGCCAAGCCAGATCCAGAATTTTATAATTTAAATAGACAAATGATAAAAAGAAGCCTCAACCCACATAACAAAAAAGCCCCACAAAACAGAGAAAACTGACTACTTGGAGTTCTCCTTATTAGCATAAGATTGTGTTGATATCTGGAAAGTAGAACCAATTATCCAGAAAGATTTGCACAGGTATGAATAAGAGTTGTTTCACTGATTTCACTAATTTACAAGTATAAACATTTGATTCAATTGTGAGTCCAGCAATCTTGTTTTGAAAAAGTTCCTTTAATTTGCTGACAGAGAAATAGTGTATGAAATGAAACTAAAATTCCATGATGCATTATCTTAAGCAGTATAGGGATTATACAAAAGCAATAAAACAAAACATCCTTTGGTAGGTGTTGCTTTTTTAGAAAAATAGAAACATTGTTACTATGAGTTCTAAGGCCAGCTAAGAGTTAATTTATTCAAGACACACAGATAATTCCTTTCTCTCTAAATAGTATCGCCACTATGTACCTGATAAGAATGAAGAAAAAATTAGCTGAGATATTCTGGCATCAAGACAAAGGCCCAAAACAAATATTCCTATAATCAAGGAGGAGGAAAAGGCCATTTAACATGTCTTAATTTGAAAGTGTGGGGAACAGGGTGAAAAAAGCATTATTTTTCCACCAAGCCCAGAGATGACTCTTCTGCAGCAGGATCAGGACTGTTTTGGCGACGATGGCCACGCTTTGGCTCCATCCTCACTAAGTCTGCCAGAAAGTTCCTCCCTCAGGCCACCAATGCGCTCCCTCCGGCAATCCAGATGGTGCTCTTCTCTGTCTTCCAAGACTTCGCTGCAGAAATTGACACAATTGATCCACTGGCCTCCTTCACTTTGGGGATCCTCTGCCCTGCTGATTCTGTTCAGTCTTTTCCCTGGCATCATCTTGCTTCTTGGTCTGGGCCAGGCACTATGTCATTTTCACCCTGGGCACTGGCCCCAGGCAATCTAATCTCCCCTTATGGTGTTAATGGTTACTCCAGGCTGCAGACTCCAAATCTACACCTCTAGTCTTGACCTTTCTTACAGATGAAAGACTTGCCTCCAAGTGCCTACTTGCTGTCTCCCAAGGGTGCCTCAAACTCAATCCATGGCAAACTGAACTATCCAGGTTTCCCCAAAACCTACGGTTCCTTCTCTCTAAGTCATCTGGAAACACCACCACCTCTGCACTCAAGACAGGACCCCCGAAGAGATCTTTAGACCTCACTCTTGTGTTCCCTTCCCCTTTCCACTCAGTGTTAAGTCTTACCAATTTGGCTTCCCCAGGGTCTTCCAACTTTTGTCTCCTCCCCATCACTGCCTCAGCCCCGACCCTCATCTCTCTGCTGGACAATGAAGGGCTCCCATCTCTAGGCTCCACCCCACCCTCTCTCCTTAGTGCTACCCAGGGATGTGCCTAGAAACACAAGCCTGGTCCTGAAATTCCTTCAGAGGTTTATCAACAGCTATGGTGTTGAACCTAAGTGGCTTCATGATACACTAGCCCTTTGGGACCAGGACCTGCCTCCCCAGCCAGCCACATCCCTCTGTGCTGGAGATCCCTGAACTAACAGGGTTGTTTCATGACTCCATGGTTTTGCTGCTCCATCTCCTCAGTCTGGGGCACTCCCCTAGACACACCCTCTTCAAAAGTGTCCAAATGGCCAGGCACAGTGGCTCACGCCTGCAATCCTAGCACTCTGGGAGGCCAAGGCAGGTGGATGCCTGAGCTCATGGGTTCAAGACCAGCCCAAGCAAGAGCAAATCCCCCCTGCAATCTCAAAAATAATAATAATAATAATAGCCAGGCATTGTGGCAGGTGCCTATAGTCCCAGCTACTTGGGAGGCTGAGGCAAGAGAATTGCTTAAGCCCAAGAGTTTGAGGTTGCTGTGAACTGTGATGCCACAGCACTCTACAGAGGATGGCAAAGTGAGACTGTCTCAAAAAGAAAAAAAAAAAAGAGTATCCACACTTCTTTCTTCTCTGCCACAAACTGGAAGAATAAGAGGTGCCTTGGGTCACACATTAAATACACAAACACTAACAAACGCTAATGAGCAATTAAAAAAAAAAAGCCTGTGAATACTTTGCATGCTTTTTGCAATATCTGATACCACAGGTAAGCAAAACAGGCTTCAAATAATCAGCATGCACCTTGAAGCTGCAGGTCGGACACTCCTGCAGGTTGGAGTCTAGCTCATCTTCCTGGGCCAGCTCCTTCTTCCTTAGGACTTGACCCTGTCCTTTGGGAACCCAAACCAATCAGCTTAGGCTGGGTGGGAGGGGGATGGTTCTTCTTTGGGGTTCTGGCTGCCCTTTGTGCATGCCTGTTTCAAAATCCCAGATCGGATAGACATTAATATTGCCTGCTTCTGTGTTTCTCCCCACAAAAGGTCACAGACACAGGGACTATGCTTCATTCCCACTGGGTTCACAAAACCTGGCACATAGTAGCGGCTTTATCTCCAGTGCCTGACAAAGAGGTAATGCTCAATACGCCTTTTTATCTTCTTTAACTAGGCAGCTGTTATTTTGTGGTTTAATAAATACAGAAGAAACATACATGCATCCTGTTCCCTTTCCTTAGACCAGTGATTTCAACCAGTGTGCTGTGAGAGGGTCTTAGGTATGCTGCAAAAAATGTTAAAGATTATTAATTAAACTATTCTCAGAAGAAGTTCAAAGCACATCATAGGCTTAAAACCAGCCCACGCCAGAGCAAGACCTCATCTCTAAAAATAGCCTGGCATTGTGGGGGTAGCCTGTAGTCCCAGCTACTAGGGAGGCTGAGGCAAGAGAATCCCTTAAGCCCAGGAGATTGAGGTTGCTGTAAGCTGTGATGCCACATCACTCTACTGAGGGTGACAAAATGAGACTCTGTCTCAACAACAAAAAGAAGTTCAAAGTACAGTAAGTATATTCTTTTTTTTTTACTTTTTCTTTAAACCAACGTATAGTGTAAGTGTGCCATGGAAGTTTAACTATAGGTTCGAGTGTGCTGCGAGCTTAAAAAAAGATTGAAAAACACTGCCTTATACAGTATTAGGACCCTGAGACTTAGAAGATGTTCTCTGTAGAGTAGGGAGGGCCCTTTTAGGGTGAAGAAATACTATTGTACAAATGGTTCTTTTCACACTGTGTCAGGTATGCTTAGAAAATTACAGTTCCTCTGCAGTGTCTTTTGTTGACTTAATTCCCTCTGTATCTCTCCATGGCTTAGAATCTCATTTCTTTTTAGCACTGGATAAAGCCAGGGCTTTTTACCTGGATGTGTCCCCATTTATTTATCTATGCTCCTGTAGGATTACTAAGATTTAACTGAGAAAACTCTGAAATGATTGTGTTTTCTTGGCATCAACTCTATTAAGTTTCTTATCAGGCATAAGTGGGGAATGTTAGACAAACTAATTTATAGAAAAATCAAAGGACTGTATTTCTTACAACCCCAAAGTTTGTGACCTAAAAATACCCAATTGCTATGTAACAAAAAAAATCACGTAGTATTATTTGAGCACTTGTTATATGGTAGACAATGATTAGCAGTTAATGTTACTAGACTTTTGAGTATGAAATATTTAGTGGCACAGTGGCTCATCTCGGTTTCGGTAGGCTTTCTGCTACCACTGAATCTGGACAACAGTAAACTTTGACATGCTGATTGTACAGCACATTGAAATGTCATTCATCTCCTGACAACCATCCCCTGCATCAAATCACCTCTGTTACTGGTTCTACACCACCATCCATGAAAACAATGAAGGCTGAGATACAAACAGCCATTCATTCACCTCTGAGTACATGTGTGCCTCCGGGTGTGCCTGTCTGCGTGCATGTCTGAGGACATCCATTCATTCCCCTCTGTGTACGTGTGTGCCTATGGGTGTGCCTGTCTGTGTGCACGTCTGAGGACATCCATTCATTCCCCTCTGTGTACGTGTGTGCCTCTGGGTGTGCCTGTTTGTGTGCATGGCTGAGGATATCCATTCATTCACCTCTGAGTAGGTGTGTGCCTCTGGGTGTACCTGTCTGTGTGCACATCTGAGGGTCCGTGTCTGTCTGAGTCTGTGCCTGTCTGACTGTGTGTGCGTTCCTATTTTATGCAAGCCTTATGTGGACAGGACACAACCCCTGCCCACAATCCAGTAGGGGACACAGATAGCCCATGTTAACATATTCAAATACTTGTTAAGACATATGTGTTATGAGAACATCCACCCAGAAGAGAATTGCTAAGGGTCAGTTTTATGGGTCAACTCAGCTAGGCTACAGTCCTAGGTTATGCAATCAAACAGTAATCTGGGTGTTTCTGTGAAGGTATTTTATAGATAACGTAAACATCCTAAACCAGCTGGCTTCAAGTAAAAGAGACTGCCCTTAATAATGTGGGTTAGGCTTACCCAACCAGTTGAAGGTCTTAAGAGCAAAAACAGATTTCCCAGGTAAGAAGAAAGACTATCTCCAGACAGTAGCCTAACTCCTGCCTGTGTCTATAGCCTACCAGCCTCCCCTACAAATTTAAATAGAATTGTCAGCACCACAATGATAGATTTGGAATCACCACCCTCGCAATTAATTTCTTAAAATAAATTTATATCCATTCATCTACCCATGCCATTGGCTGTGCTTCTCTGACTGACACAAGAACCTCACTCATTCTTTTGAGGTCAAGGATGCCTTCTGGGATACTGGTGTTTAAGTGATAAATAAAGGATGGGAAGGATGAAAATAGGTAGACAGATATGAAACATTCTAGGAAGGTAGGATTGATACAATTTGGCCATTGAAATTGGGGATATAGGGCAGGAAAGAGAAAGGCAGAAATCTAAATAATGCCCCTTTTTCTGGCCTAGGACGCTGAGTATATGGTAGTATCAGTCGCTGGACAGGGAACACTGACGGAGCGGTTGGTGCAGGGGTGGGACACAGGGAAAGCCATTCCCTAAGTGTTGAATTTGAGGGATTCAGAGACTTCTTTTTTTTTTTTTTTTTTTTTT
>NW_003852421.1:4816259-4832989 GCF_000181295.1 Otolemur garnettii | reverse complement strand
CCTCCAACTCCTGGGCTCAAGCGAGTCTCCTGCCTCAGCCTCCCAAGTAGCTGGGACTACAGGCGCCCGCCACAACGCCTGGCCATTTTTTGGCTGCAGCCATCATTGTTGTTTGGTGGGCCCGGGCTGGGGACTCGAACCCGCCACCTTAGGTGTATGTGGCTGGCGCCTTAGCCGCTTGAGCCACAGGCGCCGAGCCAGATTCAGAGACTTCTAAGTAGCCATGTTCAGAGGGCCATGATGAGGGCCTGGAGAGGTAGAGAAAGAGAGCACGGGCACAGGGCTAGCTGCCAGTTCTGGGTTAAGAAACACTAACTCAATGACCACGGCACTGCTGGGAGGAGGCGGGGTTGCCACAAAGGTGGAGAAGCAGAGAGGACCCGGCTCTGCTCCAGCAGAGCCTAAGAGCACTAACATTTAAGGGACCAGGAGCAGTAATTACAGCCATGCTGGTGAGGAAGCCACAGAAGCCGGGGGAAGACACTGCTCCCAGGAGGGGAGGTACAGCAACAGGACAGTCACTGAGCTGCCTCTCTGAAGCTTGGGAGTGACACAAACACAGACAAGGGACTAGAAGTTCTCCCAGAAAATGCCTTTGAATTATTTAGAGTAGCTGAACCCAGTTAAGGAAGTTGTGGAACAAGATGTGTTTCTCCTCACACGGACAAGTCATAGCATTGTACGAATGTACAAGTCATACCATTTTAATAAAGAGGGAAAAGGACCTTGCCATCTTTCCACACAAGTACCCAGGCCCCCTTCACATGCTCATGGGCAGAGCCAGAGGCAGGGGCGGGCCTGCGGCCTTCTGTTTGTTTGTACTATTATACAAAGGCCTCAAAGACCCTGATGGCCACAGACAAACTGCTGACCCCATCAACCTGCACTCTCCCAGATGCCAGAAAAATTCTCACCAAGAAGAAGGGCAGGAGGAAGAGGGCCATGTGAAGAAAACACTAGAATACTAACTTGAACCTACACACACACCAAGAATGGCTGCGTGTGTGTTTCATCTGAAACAGCATGAAGACAAGTGACTCGGGCTCCGCAAGCCGACTGTAAACTTGTGAAATGCATGCGCTTCCTAGAAGGAGCCCCGGGGTACTGCTCAGAAAAACCCACAGAGGGAACAGCCTCGAGCAACACCTCCACAGACACCTGCGGACACAAGCAGCACTGGCCAGCCTGACAGGAGCCCAGAAGCAGGCGCAGGGCCTTCGGTGAGGACACTGGGCAGCCTGGCAGCCTCACACCTGGGCAGTCAGGGGGTGTAGAAAATGGCTACCTGCAAGTAATGTAGGCTGGGAAGGGCCATCAGAGGCCCTAAAGAACTTGCTTCATCTTGAAAAAGATAGGAGAGTCATTCACTTTCAAAAGGTCAGCGAAGGTCTCCTAAGAAATCCTTCAAGCTGGGAAATGATTATGAACCAGCCAAGAGTACTGACAGAAAGGAAGTGTTAGGATACCTTAGAAGGAGCTGCTTAGGAGTAAGTGGGACTTACTCCGTGAGACTCAGGGGCACTCGCCAGCCTGTCTGTCACCCACATATTTTCAGCTCGAGGATCCACTTGAACTACCATCTCAGGGGTCTCATTCTTCCTTCCATTTTACTACCCACCTTTAAACTTCCTGTCTATACAAATTCATTATAAAAGATAAGGACACAATAAAATATAATTTTATTTTTTACAGTGTCTTTCGAGATACTCCTTTTCCTTAACCATTCCCTCTATATCTATTCCTAGTAAGAGTCAGGCACTACAAATCACTAATCTCCCAACTGGGGTGCACTAACCCCTGGAGTTTACAAAGATTTTCTGAAAGGAGCATGGACATAGTTGGTTTATAAAAGTCGATTCAATTTCCAGAACCTCAGTTTCCATGTGAACTCTTTCCTGAAACTAAGAAGCCTAAGACTGCTGGTTCTCCTTTCCTCCTCCCCTTTCCTTCTTCTCCCCTCCTGAATCTTCAAGCATGTTCACAAGCATCAAAAATCCTCTGGGGAGATGTGGGCAAAGGCTACAAAGTCTCTGCTATACAAGATGAATGAGTTTTGGAGATCATGGTACAGCATGGCGACCACAGCTAACTATATTGTATTGTATATGTACTTGAAATTTGCCAAGAGGGTAGATCCTTAGTGCTCTTAGGAAAAAAAAAATGGTAACTATGAAATGATGGATATGTCACTTACCTTGATTGTAGTGAATATTTAACAATGTATACACATACCAAATCATCAGGTTGTACAGATGTAGACAGTTCATTGTCAACTCTACCGCAATAAAGTGAAGGAAAACAAGTCCCTCTTGGTGCCAAATACAGGAGTAATTTAAGAACACATCCTGAGAAAGAGGTACGGCAGAGGAAAGCATAGAACACTTCTTTTTAAAACAGAGATATAATGTAATAAGGGTGAGGAGGGATCTTCTTTTCACCAGGTGACAAGCTCAATGCAGGGCCCTTGCTTTTTTTATCTGTATTATTTTAGAACTTAACTTCAGGAGATAATTATTTGAGGATGCACGTTAACACATTTATTTAAGTTGAAACAAAGTCACTGGCTGTGATTTGTTTGATTTGTTTCATAAGGAGGACTGGCTTTGCTGCCACTTACTTTACAATGATGAGTATTTTCCAAATGTGAAGAAGAAAAATGCATAACATTGATGTTCTGAGGATGACACGCACAGAACACACGCACAGGGTTACCATGTACAGGACATGACACCCTTTACAACTGTCCCAATTTATCTTTAAAAGACTTCAGGTTTGGGCTTAAAACTGTACGAAGAGGTCCACCGTTGTATTTAGGATAGAGACAGGACTTGAAGGAGGTAACTAATGATTTTCCCCATTCTGTCCCACCATATAAGACTATACAGTTATGTTCTTCTTTGAAGTGGAAGTTACCCTTGTACCTACAGAGTCTGGTTGAAAAGACTGAGGTTTAAGGCTCAGTTCTTCCCATATAGGATACAGATGATAACTATTCTTTGGTTTGAGCTATACCCCAAAATGAGGTTTCCCCCAACTAATTACTACCAAGTATTTTGCCCAAGAACACTTGTCAGTCTAAATTTAATTAAGCCTTTGGCAAGATGTAGTTCAGTGATTCAAGGAATACATACAATCTAGAGTTATATAACCACCACCCATTTCTGAGGGGCTGAACCCTTCTTGTAACCAAAGGTTAATCAGCAGTTTCTAGTCTCTCTAACAGGTCCCATTTATTACAAAATTTTATCATGCTGGGATGCCTGTTTCATTAAAATGACTTTTGATTTAAAAAAAAAAATCAAACTACCATTGTCAGCCATCCAGAAGATAAATCATGCTGAAGACAAGTGTGAGCCCACCAAGAACCCCAAAGAAAAGATGTCTCTAGAAGGGAAATGTCAAGATCAAGGAAGTTTGTGGGATTTCTGAGGAAGGAATCTTGTTCTTACTATAATGAAAGTAATAAACATTCCATAGGAGTTAAGAAATACGAATTCCAGGAAACTTATACCCGTCTAGTATTTACTAAATTGAGAGTCTTCATTCCAACCTAACACACAAATATGCTGGAGCTGGATGAGCCCTTGACCCTTTCAGATAGAGCAGCCACAGCTGAGGAAAAGTAGCACAGCACCCGAAGCAAACGCACCTAGGTTTGTCAACACGGCCGCCTGCAGATATCAACAGGCTCGCCAACAGAGACCCCCGCTCTGAGTGAGGAGGGTCAGAGACTCCTCTTAGAGCTTTTTTGCAGCCTGCAACAATTCATCTGTCAAAAAAAGTACATGAATGGGAAAAATCCAGCATCTGAGCCAAGGACTGTGTTGCAACTGTCTAAGATTTTTGAGAGCCAGCCAAACACGCCTTTATGGATTGTTTTCACTCTCTTGGCTCTGCAGCACCTTGTCCCTAAATACTTGATAACTGTTTTAGAGGTGCAACTCCGTTTCAGACACTGACTCACGCAGGCCCTTCCAGAGCAATTCATGCAGGTTGTTCCGCACAGATGGCGTATTTGCATATGCACAACTGGCAAGAGGACAAATAAACACATTTTCCTTTTCCTAAGGGCTGATCAACACTTAGTTATTCAAGGAATGGTTTCCTAAAGTCCCATCCCTGATGCTGCTGTCTTCAATTAGACTGTCACTTCTCCCCAGTATCCTTATCAGAGGATTAGGAGAAAGGAAACAAAAGGAGGCTGACTTCAAACTAGTCCACTTACAACAGCTCCGAGAAAAAGGCTCAGGAGAAGGACGGGAAAACCGTTCCCAAGATTTGGGATCATGTGTGGATTTTAATTGTCCCAGCTCCTCCTACCTCTAATGGTCAGGAATATTATTGACAGCTGGCTGCGGTGAAGTCTGGAGTGGGACAGACTGGCAAACTGGTGTACACTCAAGCAAGCGCCCCGTTGACCCTGGACGAAGTCACCTGCACGGGCTTTCCTACCTGATGCTCCAAGAGAGCGATAGAAATTCCAAGTCACTGTTTTTCCTTCTACTCTGCATTGTCTCAGGAAACGCTAGGTAGGGCTTGTCACTGCGGGCTGTGTCCCAGGCTGATTGAATCTGCAGTTCTGATGCACATACACAAAATGACTTCTAACTCATAGAACTGTAACCTGCCTACGGTAACAGGTGCTGGTTGGGAGTATGGCACAGCCTAGAATGCAAGGACTTTTACTAAGGAGGCATTGCCAAGGATGTGAGCTGAAAGGTTTCCGGAGGGATTTTAGTTTAAAAAAAAAAAAAAAAGGAAAAACAGAAGAAAAAAAGGGAAAAGCAGCTGTTTGGAAATAAACCGTAAAACATCTGTAGCACACGACCAGAATTCTCTAAGTGTGACCATGAAGTTTTAAAGGGACCTCATTTTTCAAAGGTAATACTCCAAGCCCAGAGCACACGCCACAGGCAACACATCCTTTCGAGTGTTACTGGTGGGGTAGGGGGTGCCCAGACGTGCCATCGCGGTGGGATGTCTAGCTTAGCACAACTGTCATCTACCACGGCAAGCCACAGAGAAGGGGAAAAGTTCAGAGGAAATTTCACCATCAGACAATCTACCCTTCTTGCAGATGGAGTTGAGGCAACCAAAGACACGGGTACCTGCCCTCCCTCTGCTGGGAAGCCTGGGCTCCTGGCTCGCAGGCTTTCAGGACTCTTTCAGGGGTACACTAGTTAACAAAAGGGCAAAGAAACATTCTGCGCAGTTTCTTGGCTTCATTTGCATCACTGCAAGAGAATTCAGAGATCTTTTTTTAAAAATCAAGGTTCAAGGGTCTAAGTAGCTCAATTTATTTTTCAGTAACTAAGTTACCAGAAACTTGTAGCGTGGCTCTATTTATTTTCTGAAAGTAGCTCCAAGTTGGCAAAAGGGTCCTCGGAAGGACATATTTCTTCACGTTCTCTTGATCTCAGCGTGTGGAGATTTGCTTAACAGCTGTTTTATGTATGAGTGTTTTTTCAGCCACGTCCTCCCCCCTCCATAAACAGACTTTTTTAAGGCAAAAAACTCTGCAAGACACAACAAAATACTAAGCTGCTCCTCATGCTCCTGCCAGCAGAAGACATGGGAAGAGTTGAAGATTATCATGGTGCACGGCCTCCACTTATTCCTTTGATAAGATGGAATCGGACTTGAAAACCACAGATGCTCCCTTCTCCTACCGTGTCAGTGAAGGCAGCCTCGCCCAGTCTATCCCCGCTCAAAACAGCAACCTTGATACAAAATCATAAGAAACACGACCCGTCTTACCAAGTGTCTGACACTTAATGAACTTCACACATTTAAGAACTCTTTCCTAGTTTACTAAGGAAACTAACAAACATTCAACTTGTGACACATAAAAAGAAGTGAAGAGAAATAAGCTAATTAATCACTATCTCAGCTCTGTAGATGCATAAATTACTGAAATAATTGCTCGCATTTTTAAACATCATTTATTTGAAGAGTGTTTGGCTTAGTTATCCTCTTTCCTCTCTTTATCATGGGTGGGTAGAAAACAAATACTATTCACTGTTTAAGAAGTACTGAGAGAGGATTGCTGCAAAGAGCTATCTGGTATCCTATCACACATGGACGCCTCAAGAGTCACCCTCTACCCACCTAGGACAGGTGTTTAAGTAGGAAGGGGGGATCCGTTTTCTCCAGCATTTGTCTAAACTCTCTTGTCTCCATGACGGCTCTTCTAGGCTTGCAAGTATTGGCCATCCCTTGCTAAGTAGGGAAGGTACTAGGGGTGTCCCCTTCGTGGACTAAAAAGTGCACCCCAGACTGTAGTAAACACAAAGCCCTCTTTCTCTTCCTTAGCACACTCTGCAGCCCTGGGAAGGAGGAAGTGGCCGTGCATTCCCAAGGAAGAAGCTGCCAAGCTCTGTGGGGACAACTGGTCCCTCCTTCCCTAGGCTGTTCCTATACGGTCTGGGTTAGCATCCTACCGAGAAGGAGGATGACTTCAAAGTATGACCCAAGATCAACTTACTCCACTTCCTTCTCTTTAGTGTTTGATCTTTCCCCACGCTCATATAAGACACTATCATCTGAAGTTCAAAGGAAATTGAAAGAAAAAGTGAATGTTGCCAAATGTGTTCATTTAAGGGGGGCCGGGGGAAGGATCTCTAGAAAAAAACTGCTAAATTGAGACCTGGATTCTTAAAAATTCATCCTGGCACAGAGAAGCTTTATTTTGCAATAACACTTGTGATAACACTTTGCTAGCACGTGATTTGAACACACACTTGGAAACATACGCACAGACTCATCGAGCTGTAGACAGCCAATTTGTTTTAAAAGAAACTTTCATAGTCCCTGAACTTAAAAAAAGATGGATTTAGATAATAAGCAGGGGAGAGGTGTCAGAAGATAAAGCATAAATTTAGTGATAAATGCAAAAAAGAAAACAAGTCAACAGTCACAAGACAAATCTGAGAAAAAGGAGAGAACATTTGAGGTTTCTATGTGAAAAAATATGGACTAAGCAGGCTAGGAATAAAAGCATCTTATATTTAGACACAATAATACAAAATGATTTAACCAACTTGCTAATATTTATTTTCACTTAGATGATGAAAAAACCTGAGCTTTAAAAAATATTAGACAGAATGGAAATGGAAAGAAATCATATTTCTATATAAAGAAAGCAAGTGGCCAAGAGAAATCACATAAAAGACTTTTCTTAATTAATTAAGATTTTCAGGTTTAGAAAGATAGAACCTTAGAAGTGAGCCAATAAAAATACAACAACATCACTGAAGACAGGAACACCAACCGGTCTGGATCCTTTACATGCCATCTCATTTAATTTTCACAATAATCTTATAAGAAAAAATATTTCCATTTTATATTCTGAGTCTTCTATCCTGTTTACTGAGAGTCTACCACTCCCTCTCTTCCTGGAAACGATTTACACTCCCAGTCTAACACACACATGCCCCTTTGTCCTCCCGCTCTCTGCAGTGGGTACCTTCCCTCTCCCTCCTTCCCAGCCAGGTTGCACGACAGTCGTCTCCACTCTCCTCCATGTCCACATTTCCTTACATGTTTATTCTTACCCTGCCCCATTCCCATTAGACTTTTATCTAAAGCTCTCAATCAAATGGATCTCAATTATCAATGACCACCATGTTGCAAAATTCCATGGCCAGTTTTAAGTTCTCCTACTTTAGGTTCTCATTTGAACTGCTTCTCACCCTTCCTTCTTGACACGCCTTCCTCTCAATACTTCCCTGGCTACTGTTCCTCAGTTTGTTTTGCAAGCTCAGCCCTGGCCCTCCTGGCTCACCTTGTCCTCCCTCCCTGGGCAAGCTCATCCATGGCCATTGCTTCAGTTACTTTGAGCACACACAGAGCACCACATCCTATCTCTATCCCACCTCTCACCCCTTGGCCTCCAGAACTCCACCAACCAACAACTATTCCATAGTTCCTTCTCAATGCCTCAAGGACATTTCAGATGCAGCATGAGCATGCCCGAAATTATAATCCATCTCCACCAACCTGGCCTGGGGAGAGCTTCCAGACTTCCCCATCTCAATGAAGAATGCGCCCTCTCTCCAGCCCTGCAAGCCCTGTGCCTCCCTCCTGGGCCCCTTCAGGTCTTATCCCTAACTGCATCCTGTTGCTTTGCCTCCTGAACCTCTTAAATTCATCCACTTCTCTCCAACTCCTCTGACATTCAAGTCAGCTACTAAAACAGCTTCCTAAATGGGCTCCCCATCCACTCCACTCAATCCATATGTGATCAAGGCCGCCCCTACCACTCCCACACCATTCCTTGAGACCCTTTTGTGACTTCCCACGGCTCTTGGGATAAAGGTGAAAATCCTGAATACAGCCTGCGAGACCTTGCCCTTACCACATATTTTTTCAGTTCTCTAAATGTCTATATTCCCCACTGACACCGAGCCTTTGACCAAGCATCATTTGCACCAGGAAACCTCCTCCGATCTCCTAGTCTCAGTCAATGGCTTTGGCTCATTCAGAGCACTTAACTCAGTTTGACATTATAATTGGTAGTATAATTATTTGGTTGATATCCTTGTCTGTTTTTTTATTTAATTGCATCTCTGGGCACAGTTACTGACACTTCACAGGTACTCAATGAACACCTGTTGAACGAATGAATGAATGAATGAGGGACACAGTTAAATAACATGCTAAGGCAGTGAGTGACAGGAGGACTGAGAGCATGCCCACCGAATGCTAAAGGCCATGCCCTTTGCTCCCACCACACTGCCTCCCACAGGAAGTGCCCGTGTGTGCTTGGTGAGGCTGAGTTACAAACACAGTAATGCAGACGAGCTCACTAAGTTTGTGGTCTCATACCCACGGGGCACCTTGGAGCTGATAGAGGGAGCAGTGTAGCATGCACAAAGGAGCATGGGCTCTACCACCTACTGGTGGGGGAATTTTAACACCTTACTTAAACTTTCTGTGCCTCAGTTTCCTCATCTACAAAGCAATAATAAAAGTAACAGTACAGATCATTTTGTAGAAATTTGGTGAGGACTAAATAGAATGTAAATAGTCTCTAGGGATCTAAAGCAACAGTGGAAATAGTTTTAATAATAGTGTTAGGGCAATAGGCCTCCACCTTTTTGGCTCTAGGGACCAGTTTCATGGAAGACCATTTTTCCATAGACGGGTGTGGGTAGAGGGTTGGGGAACGGTTTGGGGATGATTTGACCACATTTGCTCTCTCCTTCACATCATTGAGCCTTAGATTCTCATAAGGAGTGAGAAACCTAGATCCCTCATGGGTGCAGCTTATAGCAGGGTTCACGCTCCTATGAAAACCTGATGTGCTCCTCTGAGGACCGAATGCCACTGCTTATCTGACAGGTAGTGGAGCTCAGTCAGTGATGTGAGGGATGGGGAGCAGATTTAAATACAGACCATTACAGTCCCTGGCCCTGGGGTTGGGGACCACACTGTTAGAACAAATAAAAGACAATAACATAATGCTCGGTATTGTTTGGATCAGAAAGTTGCTAAGAGGTACAGCTTAAAAATATCATAGAACGGTCTCACATTTAACAAAGATGTATTGATTCCTTACTTTTAAGACAGGTTAGAAGCTATCTGGGGTAGAAAAGAAGAATTTATATGAATTCTATGATTAAGGAAAAATAAGAATGTGAGGCTCTCCCTTGCTTTTTAAAAAATATTAGAAGTGCCATTATGGTAGGCAAACAGTCTGGAACAGGAACACACACTAGGAGATGGAGAATTCAAATGATCACAGAAACATCAAGGGCAAGGTCTTGGTTCTCTAAAACAAGGCATGACAAATTAGCACCACAGTTAACGGAAACAGCACAGAAATAAATGACTGTGTGTGTGTACTATCTAAAGTCTACTTAATTCAAACACACACTCAGGGCCCATGAAGTGGGGTAAGTGGGGTAGAATGAGGTGAACCAGCTCTACAAATTGGTTTCCCAAAGGCGGCTTGTGGTTTCAGGTGAAAAAGACCATAGGCACCCAAACCCGCTCACCAGACACCACAAAAAGACATAGCAAGCCAGTAAAAGGCCGTTTCTCATCAATCCCTTCTTGACCTCAAATGGCATCTCTTCACTAGTTAAGTCCCCTCCGCCTCTTTGGTTTTCTCATCCCTAAAATGAGGATAATGGCCTCATGAAAGCACACTGCACATGAAGTGGAAGAGTCCACCTGAGGACACTGGGACACGGTAAGCGCTATGCAAGAGGAATAACATTCCTATCTATCGGCATTCTTAGTAAGGACACTATTTGCAAATTAAATTCTCACTGGAGATTAAATCCACCCAGGTGAGGTACAGAGGTAATAACTTGAACATCCCCCAGAGGGCACCATGGTCACCTGGCAGGAGGGACACCACAGTTCAGTGACATTTCTGGTTTCTGGGCCACCCACTACAAGCCTATCGCCTGGGCCATGGGGCTAGTGCCGGTCCCGGTGCTCAGTTCCTGAGAGAGAACCAAAAGAATCCAGAGCTCAGTCAGGAAACATTATTTCCCAAGGAGATGGAGGTACCACATGTATAATGCAACATGAAAGTCACAAATATTTAAATACCTACGTGTTTGAGGCATTCAACTATAAGCTTGGGAGAAAACAAAAAAAATTGGACAGCACCTATCCTCAGAGAGTGTGTAATGGTATTGGAGAAATAAAACATGAATACAGGAGAAGATGATCAGGCCCAGAAGATGACTAAATACCAAACAACTAATTGAAGTGGTAGAAATGATAGATAGTGCCCTCTTTGAGTAGGGAGGATTAAGGTCAAATGGCGACCAGGAGGAATGTGGCGTCCCAGACCCAAGTCAAGTTCTGCCGCTGAGTCATTTAGTGACCTTGAGGAAGCCACAGACTCCAGCAAACAGTGCAAGGTTAAGACAAGATGATCTCAAGATGATCTCAAACTCTTTCCTAAGTCTGAAACTCTATATAACACCAGTCCCAACTTCTCTACTTTTTGCAAGTCACTCCTGTCCCTCATTTAAGAAACTTACAAGTTCACAGCCATAGAAACAACACCCAGGAAGCAGCTCCACATTTGCTTATGTATACAAAGGCGGAATCCTCTTGTGATCAAGGGATGGGCTTTGGAGTCAGACACACCTAGACTCTGTCACTGCTGGTTGTGTGACTGGGAGTGAGCCACTGAACCTTTTTCAAGCCTTAATCTTCTTCTCTCTAAAATGGGTAACTACCTACCTGACTACCTCAGAGATTGAGGGAATTTAATCAGATACCACATTTAAAAAACTGAGCTGCTACTAACGTTTGTGTTTTAAAGTTACACACAGATATAGACTTTCTCTATAACATGCATCTACCCTGTGAGTTCCCTGCTCTGAGATGAGGGTACCTAAAAGATAAAATCACATCCTCTGTTACGCAGCTCTACCCTTGAAGTTTCGTAGTGTGCTCCGATGTTTGCTTACGGTCAGTAAACAGTAATTTAAAATAATTTGCAAATGGCACACTCACCTTCCCTGGGGAGATGTACTTCTGACTCACAGCATATAACCAGACCAGGTAATGTTCCTTATTTAAAAGTTATTAGCACTCCTTTTGGGAAAGGTGGAAAAACTAGGGCAATGCCATCACTGTTTAATGCTCCTTAAGCCAAAGAAAGTGTGAACTAATGTATACAGTGTTGTCTTCAGGGTCAGGGGCCCTGAAGAGTGTTTTGTCACCTGAAAGAGTCGCTGCCACTGCCCAAAGAGGTAACCTCTGAGAAGGTCACTCCCAAAGTGGTTCCAGCTCTAAATTTAAAGGTGTGTTTGCACAGAGGACTAATTTCGTAGTTCTGATGTGTTTACTAGGGTTTTTTGCTGTACTGTCAGCCTTTTCTCCCTTGTTTATTAAAAAAACTAATGATGCCAGAAAGAAAGAGGTCTTCGTTTGGTTTGTATGTTTGTTTTGTTTTATTTTAACATTCACCTAAAGTCCTCTCCAGCCCTCCTTTCCAAACCTGCAAATGCCAGAAGTCTTCTAAGAAACAAGGCATTTCCTTTTTACCCAACTGGCCTCAAAGGAGTTTGATTTACCCTGTATCCATTTTCCAGCCCTGTGCTGGAGCTAAGGAGGGGAAGTCCCATTTGACACAGTCATCCTGGGAGAGTGTTAGAATGCTTAGAAGAAGATGCTCTAATAAGACAGGTGTTCGTGTATGACTTACATCATCTTTTTTTTTTTTTTGAGACAGTTTCACTTTGTTGCCCTTGGTAGAGTGCCATGCCATCACAGCTCACAGGAACTTCAAACTCTGGGCTTAAGTGATCCTCTTGCCTCAGCCTCCCAGGTAGCTGGGACTATAGGCTCCCACTACAACGCCTGACTATTTTTAGAGACAGAGTCTCACTCTTGCTCAGGCTGGTCTCGAACCCATGAGCTCAGGCAATCCACCCACATCAGCCTCCCCAGCGTGCTAGGATTACAGGCATGAGCCACCACACCTAGCACTTATATCATCTTTAAATCACAATGGCTGGGGGAAAGTTGAACTGTTCATTCTCCAAAGCAGGAATAAAGATACATACAGGCATTAGGATAAGTACAGAGGTAATGAGATCTCATCACACTTTTTTGATCTTGATTTTCTTTATGATGTAGAATATGAAGGTCAAGGCTAAGATTTAGAAGGGCCGAGGTTGAATAGGTTGGAGAAGGAGAGTGATAAGTGTTTGGAAGAGTTGTGTAGCTATGAGGAAAAGCTGAACAAGGGCAGGTGGAAGGAGTGAGAACAGGTACTCGCAGCCTGCCAGTGTAATCTTGTTCATATTAGTACCATTCTGAACAGCAGTGTTACTTTTCCATGGAAAAGATGAAGTCGAACCTTGATTCAGGTTTGGAGTTTGCTGGGCTAGCAAAGGTGCTGCATTAATTAATTTGGCTAATACTCAATCAGGGCTGTTACATGTTAGGCATTGTTCTAAGCTTTGGAACTCCAAAGGTGAAAAAACACGTCCCTTCCTTTCAGAGAATTCACTGTCTGCTGGCGGACACTGGATGGGTGGTGCAGTCAATAAAGATAGTGTTAACAACAGAGAGAGATTTGACTATGCAATCCAGTAGAAAACAAAGAGGATCCCAAAGGGAGCTAATAGAATGGGGAAAAAAATGAAAAGATCAAGGGCCTAGAGATTCCTGGAAGAATGAAGTGAGGGCATCATATAGCTATATAAAATGGTACAGGGTTGTGATTTGAGAGTGGAATAAGGACATTTACCATTTCTCAGCTATAATGATCCGAGGTGGGTGCTATGCATTCTTGCAAAGCACACAGAAGACTGACTAGACTAGATTGAAGGTCATGTGGCAGATAGGTCACCTGTTCTTTCCTGTCTCTTTCTCAGAGCTGTCTTACCATTTTAAAACGATAGTTACCAGGTAGACTATGTAGAACTTAGTGATTTATGGGATTGGTGAAGGGAGGGTGGGAGAAACAGAAACCAAGAATGAACTCTGGGTTTCCCACTTGGTCGGATGATAGCAGGAGGAGAAATGAGTTTAGTGAAAAGAAAACGAGTCTGTTTTAGAAGTGTTCCATTCAAGGTGAAGATTTAGCTTCAACAATCAGGAAGGGTGAAGCTGCCCTGGAATGCCAAGCAGAGAAAGTCATCTTTGATTCAGGAAGCAAGGAAGAGGGTAATGGGATCAGAGAGCCGACCTTGCCACATTCCTGAAACTAGGGACTACCTGACAATAGGCAGGCGGTCTCCTAGGCTAAATGAGAATATCTTCTTCTTATTTTACACATTAAGAAATAATTAAAAACATTATTTTTACATTGAGATAAACATGGATGTATTATGGACACAAAGCAAAATCTTCATGATGCTTTGAGTATGCAAGATTTTTTTTAAATCCTAGGCTTGCGATGAAAGCCATAAGTGCTTTGTGCCTTTCTAGAATACAACTTCAGTCTACACAGCCAATGGGGGCATTTCTGCAGTCCTGTGACTTTCAAAATTCCCTACAAAGGTCAACCTTGGAGCAAAGGGGAGTTTTACGTCCCAAAGAACTCTACCTTAGCCAAAAGTCCACAGTTTCATCAATATCTCATGCCTTATCTTAAACATTCAGGTGAATTTCCATTGTGTTCTCCAATATATCTGCTATGGTTTCAACATTTCAATACATATATGAAGTTTATGTATTAGCAAATTCGTCCTCAAAGTAACTGTGTTGGGGTGTCCAATCTTTTTTCTTTTCTGCCGCACATTGGAAGGTTAAGCATTGTACACAGTAAGTACACGAACACTAATGACAGCTGATAAGCAAAAGAAAAGGTCTGTGCATACTTTTTGTGATATCGAACACCAAGATAAGCAAAACCGTCCTCAAATAACCTACATACAGCCCATGGGCTATGATTAGGTCACGAGGGGTGGCACTATCACGAGTGATTTAATGCCATTGTTGTGGAAGTGAGTTAGTTATCAAGGGAGTAGGTTCCCACTAAAAGCATAAGTTTGACCCTTTTCCTCTCCTTCTGTTGCAAGTGCGCTCTTGCCCTTCCACCATGAGATGACCCAGCGCCAAGGCCCTCACCAGGTGGCAGCACCATGCCCTTAGACTTTCCAGCATCCAGAAAACTGTGAGCCAAATAAACATAGGGCAAACACGCCCCCAGGGTGCAGGGGAAGCTCGCCCCCAGGGCACAGGGCAAACACACCCTGAGGGCACAGGGGAAATCGCACCCAGGGCACAGGGGAAACTCGCCCCCAGGGCATAGGGCAAACATGCCCCCAGGGCGCAGGGCAAACTCGCCCCCAGGGCACAGGGCAAACACACCCTCAGGGCATATGGCAAATTCAACCCCGGGGCATAGAACAAGCTCGCCCCCAGGGCGTAGGGCAAACTCGCCCTCGGGGCACAGGGCAAGCACGCCCCCAGGGCACAGGGCAAACTCACCCCCAGGGTGTAGGGCAACCTCCCCCTCAGGGGTAGAACAAACTCGCCCTCAGGGCGCAGGGCAAACCCCAGTTCGCAGCGTCTTCCACATGTCTCCTTTAGTGGTTTTCAACTACGGTGAATCATAACCAGATGGAATAAAATACTGGAGTTTGCAAGAGGTTTATATTTGTTATAAATTAGTTGAATTCAAGGCTGTCCCTGTGTTAGCACCAGTCTCATTCACCTTACTTGCATTTTGACATGTTTTATTGGGTGAAAGGCCCAGAGATGTAGCAAGCTGGGAATTACTTCTGCCACACTCCTGAAGGAGCCACCCAAACCCTGGGGGGACTGGGTACTCTGTGTATCTCTTTGTTGAAAAAACAGATCCCCTTGGAGATGCTTATTCTAGTCAATTTCCTTGGGAAACCTTATTCTAGCCTGTAAGACCCATTACCCAAAGTACAGGTTCCACTGCTAATTGCCATCCGCTCCTCAGCTTGGCTCAGGACTAGCCTTTCTCCAGCAGGTGGGGCTTCAATGGCAGAGGCCCCTCTGGAAACAACAGAGGTGGTGGTCAAAGATTCAGGGCTCCTGGCCCTGTCACACATTCCCAACTAGGTAGTCATTACACCCCAATTCCAAACCACCTCAGGAAAATAGTCTGTCAGAGAGAGAGAGAGAGGAATAGAGGGAGAGAACTTGTCCCATTAACCCTAGGCTAAATACAAAGACCAAAAGTCAGGTAGCAAACACGCAAATTCCACATGGTCTACTCAGTGGCTAGTGAAAATGCTACATGTATGTGGATCAATGAAACTAGAAGACCTGCCTTAAAACTATCTAAAATTTAAATTTTTAAGTCCTATGCTATTGTTCAAATTTCTCTTTATCCCTGTTCTTTTTAAAACTGTTGGGCTTGGTGCCCATAGCTCAGTGAGTAGGGTGCCGGACACATACACTGGGGCTGGCAGGTTCAAACCTTGCTCCGGTCTGCTAAACAACAGTGACAACTACAACAAAAAAATAGCTGGGTGCTGTGATGGGAGCTTGTAGTCCCAACTACTCGGGAGGCTGAGGCAAGAGAATCACTTAAGCCCAAGTGTTTGAGGTTGCTGTGAGCTATGATGCTACAGCACTCTACTGAGGGCTACATAGTGAGACTGTCTCAAAAACAAACAAACAAAAAAACCTTTTGGCTTTAGGATGCTTTTTTAGAAAGCATCAAAATACACATATGTTAAGAGAAATTGAACTGTTGTGCACATTCGAAGCCATCTGAATAATTTGCATATTTATCCTGAGCCCTTGTTTCTATGCCAGAGAGTCTGACTTACCTCTCCCCTGCGTAACTGCTCTGCCTCAGTTTCCTCAAGTGGGAAGGAGGGATGATTAATATCGGGGTCAACTCAGTGCAGAACAGAACCTTTAGGCACAGAAGTTGACCCACTGAGGCAGAGGCCACCAGAACCACACAGATACCAAGGCAGCAGCCGTCCTGCGGAAGACATGGAATGATGTCCACCTGCAGTCAGGTCTGGAATTTAAGGAGCTTAAAGAGCTCAGCTCACATCTGGATTCTACTAGTAGTAACTAACGTTTACCAAACACTTACTAGTTGTCAGGCACACACCTGTTTCCTGCAGAAATTTAACTTGGTTTACTGGTCTGATATTAAGAATTGAAACCAAGAAACCTTTTTTTTTTATCTAAAAAAGATAAAAACCAGAGCAGTCTCATTCCTGTTAGGCAAAGACACAGATTCTACTCAGTTATACCCAGGCTTGATTTTTCCAGTGTGCCAAAAAATTGACAATTATCTCAAAGACAAC
>NW_003852421.1:4813246-4816215 GCF_000181295.1 Otolemur garnettii | reverse complement strand
CCCAAGCGTGGCCTCCCGAGATCGAGCCACTTAATGAGGAAGGCGATTCTCGAAGCTGTATGGGCAATTCAATATGCAGTCAAGGTTATGTGTCACCGCTGTAATGAATTTTAAATTATTTCCACATAGGACATGGTTTCCCAAACTCCCCTAATAATAGGGACCACCTGGGGTAAGTGCTGAATCTACAGCTCCCCAGCCCCCTTCCCTAGACATTCTGAGATAGTAAATCTGGAATGGAGCCTAGGAACCCACATGTTTACCCGCAGCCCGGGAGATGGGAGTACTTTCAGGATATGGATAATATGGTAAAATCCACAGGAAGGTTAAATAGAGAATAACAATTCTAAGTATACACGTTTATATCCATCAATCCAGAATACCTCCCTTTGGGGTTTAGTTCCAATCTCAGACTATGTCCAGGACTTATATGACAGACAAAATAAGAAAAAAATTCCCAGTTCTGAGAATATTCTATTCTTACCCCCTGGACCCCAAGGCCTGAAGAGACAGGAGAACCAATTGTTCTATGTGGTTTCAGTCATTTCAGTTATCTTTAAGGGATCTCTCTTCCCCCACTATTATTTGAACCAAACCGGCAGGACCTAGTATTTAACAATGATGTAAGCCATAGTCCCATCACCACATGAGCATTTAGATATCAATTCACTTGAAAGTACGTTCAACTGCTTAAAAACAGGATGTGGCTTATTTTCCTATTTTAAATCAGTTCTAGACTGTATTATTTAAATGGCTCCATGGCATTAAAAAAAAAAAAAGGCAGACAGCTTCAAGCTAATTCTTTAAGTTTTGTCTGCAAGTGGCTATATAACCATGATACCAAAACAGGACACGCATTAATAAAAAGAGGAGAGATGTATAGCAATCTCATTTGACCATATGCAAGGGTGCTAAACTAGTAGTCTATTAATAATTATACACCACAAAGAGTTTATTCCAGGATGCAAGAATGATTCATATTAGAACATCTGTTTACTTAAGTCACTACTTTTAAGGGTGCCCACTGTGACCCATTTTTATATATTTTACAGAGGTCCTAGACATTGAAAAACAAAAGAGTTATGAATATTGAAAATAAAAATATTTATCTTTATTTGCAAATATGGTATACATCAGAAATTCAAAGAAATCAAATTCTTTGCATTATGTTTTTGTCTTGTTTGCTTCTTGAGACAGGGTCTCGCTATGTGACCTTGGGTAAGTACAGTAATGCCATCATAGTTCACTGCAACCTCAAACTCCTGGGCTCAAACAATCCTTCTGCCTTAGTCTCCCAAGTAGCTAGGACTACAAGCATGCGCCACGGCACCCAGCTAGTTTTTCTGTTTTTAAACATCATAGTAGAGAGTTGGTCTCAATCCTGCTCAGGCTGTTCTTGAACTCCCTCAGCCTCCCCGAGTGCTAGGATTACAGGCATCAGCCGCCAAACCCAGCCTTCTTGTTTCATTTTTAAAAATAAATGTAACTGTAACTGATGATTTACAAATGGTAATGATAATTCTTTTCCAAATGTGTTTGTTTTCTTCACTGAAATTCAAAAAACTCTTATGGCAACTACCCTCAGTGTTTTCCTATGTTTGATTTCTGTATGACCCTACCAGTTAAATTAAAGGCCAGCAAATGCAGAAAAAACAGAAACCCTGCAGAGATCCTTTTAATAAGAATGCAAAGATCAAATACATCTGCCCTGAAATTGATCCCAACTCAATACATACCATATAAGAGCCAGTGGCTCACCAACTCTGCTGCCCGGTGGCATAACTTGAGGAATCATCTTCAAACAATTCTGCTGCCCAGATCCTACCCCCAGATATTGCAAGTGAATTAAGAAGAGGTACAACCTAAGTAATAAACTTATAAAAGCTCTCCAGGTGATTATAATCTAAAAAAAATTGGGGACCGACTGGCTTAAACAATCCCCAGTTGCTCATCACTTTGCAAGTCTAAGCTATGAACAGCTGATCCGTTTAGAGCCCCTCCCTCCTTCCAGCTAGCTCAGTTTCCTTTACCTTTAGCCAGGTTAATTCCAAAATCACCTGGGACCTGTGCCTACCTTGTTTGGTTTGGGTTCTGTTTTCCCTCTCTGCTTTAGTGCACTAGCACAGTTACACACTTAGTGAATGTTTGGTTGGAGAAGTGTGTATTCCTTTGGCGTTGAACCTAGTCAGTAAAACTGTTTATATAACATTTATTGACTGCGAGACATTATTTCAGACCAAGACGATCATAGCCATGAGTAAAACCCAATCTCTGTCCTCTTGGCTTTATCGTTCACAGTGTGGTCAGAAAGGACACAGATGACTATAATATAGGACAGATCATCACGAGCTGTGATGACTGCAACAGGAAAGGCAGAAATAAAGTGTTATGAACGTTCAGGGTGCAAGAAGTATTTCTTTACCCTTCAAAATGATGGTGCAAGATAAAACATCTCCTTGTCAGCTGCTGGAATAAGAAAGAGAAACTCCTCTCTAGTCCCTGTGAGGACTGGACAGGTGAGACAAGGAGTTGCCAGACTGGGTGGGTGACTTCTTTCCAGAGGAGCCACTACAGTCAACAAGAGCAGGGAAGAAGTAGGAACGGTGAGCACATATGCTGAGGAAGCCAAGGCGAGGCCACCTCGAGGCTCCAGGCTTATGCTCAGAAGCAGGTGACAAATGCCAGAGGCAGCCTTGGGAAGAAGACGCAAAGGGAGCAGAGCCATGGCCTGGAAAAACTCAGGGGACCCAGCTCTGCCTAGGGCAGGGCGCCCAGTGCACATGACAACGGAATTTCCGTCCAGCATGGAAGGCACTGTAGGTCTCTGTCCTACAACAGGTAAAAGGCGAAACAAACCAAAAAGGCAGTCAGTGTCCTTAGATCCATCAGGAGTGAGGGTCCGAGGGCAGACCTGCACCAGAATCTAGATAGCCAGACACAGGGCACCACAGCTCAGCAGGGCAGAGCTC